>NW_019729897.1:1495214-1495387 GCF_002891405.2 Cryptotermes secundus
ATGGATATTCATATTGAGGATGATGATGATCGGATTGTTAACACTACAAATACTAAGTTTACTTAATACTTGTATTACCATGGTATTAAGGTTTTTAATTGGCTTCCTCCTAATATAAGGAACCTGGCTCAAGATGTTAAACATTTTAAAATTGTTTTAAGAAGATTTTTGTT
>NW_019729897.1:1496693-1561117 GCF_002891405.2 Cryptotermes secundus
AAAACGAGTTCATCAACAAAAATCTTCTTAAAACAATTTTAAAATGTTTAACATCTTGAGCCAGGTTCCTTATATTAGGAGGAAGCCAATTAAAAACCTTAATACCATGGTAATACACTCCTTTCTGAAATACAGTCAACTTACATGTAGGATAATGGAATTTATTATTATATCTTGTATTCCTATTATATAACTCAGAATTTAACTTAAATTGATCTTTATTATTAACCACAAACATTGCAAGAGAAAATATATGCTGAGACTGAAGGGGTAAATTTTCCAGTTCCCTGAACAATTCCCTACATGAATATCTGTTCCCAGAGTTCATTATAATTCTAATCGCCTTTTTTTGCAACCTAAAGATATGAATACTATAAGGGGAATTACCCCAAAAAACCAAACCATAGGCCATAATTGAATGGAAGTAAGAAAGGTAAATCATTCTTAATGTACCCTGAGACATGTAAGATTTTAGGGCTCTAATCGCGTAACATGCAGAGCCCAATCTAGACATTAACCAATCCACATGTCCATTCCAAAACAATTTGTTATCAATAATAAGCCCCAGAAACTTAGCATTTGTAGTGTTAACAATCCGATCATCATCATCCTCAATATGGATGGATATTCATATTGAGGATGATGATGATCGGATTGTTAACACTACAAATACTAAGTTTACTTAATACTTGTATTACCATGGTATTAAGGTTTTTAATTGGCTTCCTCCTAATATAAGGAACCTGGCTCAAGATGTTAAACATTTTAAAATTGTTTTAAGAAGATTTTTGTTGATGAACTCGTTTTGTTCCTTGGAAGAATACTTTGATTGTAAATTTGACTCCAATGATCAACTGTGATTATGGTACTGAATGTCTTATATTGTTATTTATATTATTATTTCTATGTAGTGTTATTTGTATTATCAATGACTAATTCCTTATCCTATATGTAGTGGATAAATAAATGATGATGATGATGATGAAAAGGTCTAATTACTCTTGCACCATAACAGAGCTTTAGTGAGTTTAACATCCAAATTTTCAATATGAAACTTCCAAGACATATTATGTAATACTAACCGCAAAAACTTTAATTCAGTAGTAGGGAATAATCTTATGTTAATGTGAATTGTATTACGTCCATTGTAACTTCTGAATCCATTCCACTATATTTCTACTATTCAGTTTTATACATTTAAACACTAAGCATCAAATACAGCAATGTAGAATTTGATTATCATCACATATGTAAAACTGAGCATGACGACCAGTTGTCGCCACCACAAATTTCTGTACCAATGGTACAACATATGGCAGGGCTTCCATTGGATAAACGTTATTCTCTGAATGTGGAAATGATATTTACCGGTGTCAGAGCGTGCATTTCCACTCTTAATCTCGTGCGGTGACAAAGGCGGCGTGATAACTGTAACGTCATCTGCCATTATGTCTTTTTCCTAATCTTCACTCCATTCACTTCCAAGTAAAACCCTGTAAAATAAATATTATGATCTTTATAGTTTGTAACTTATATCACTTCGAAATACGTCTAGGCATTTGAATCGTAACCCATTTCTTCACACTTCTAACAACTCCCGCCATTTCTATGTTCAGTTCAGTATGGCCAGCACAAATTCAACACATTTCTCTACATAAATATAAGTTCCCTTTACGAGATTTGATGTTCGCATGGCGGTAATTGTGAAGATTATTGTTAGCATGCTTGTGGCGCGGTATAGTCTGATGGAAGTGTACCGGCGTTTCGGGAGAACGTGCTGCCTTCATCTTGAGGACCTTGAGGACACGCCTACGCTAAAGAGGGCAGTAACATGTTCCTGTGAAATGTCGATAAAATTCTGCCAGACTACATGTCATTAAGCAGAGTTCTACCTTCTGCCTTCAAAGGGACCAATTCCACATCCTAGGTTTGAGACCTGTATCGATATATGGAAAATAAAGGAAATAATGAATGTAACGTCTTGTAGTTCGTTGACAGCCGACGTTTCCGGGGAACATGTCGGTTCCATCTTTAGGGTCGAAGAATAAGCCAAGCAAGAAATCAGCCAGAAGCATTTAGCAAACTTGACTTATTCTTTGACCTTGAGGACGAATCAACACGTTCCTGCAGAACATTTTTTGACTTTTAACAGTCTATATTGAGTCATATCCCACAAGACAAAACTCTTCATAACCACCACGGTGAGAACCTCAGATCCTGTATACATGGCATTGTATCATAGAAGAAAGAAATCTTTATTGTCACCTCTATGAGAAATTCAAAACTCATTTCTGTTTCTGTGCCGCCGTGTAGATATTGTGTTAACCGACATTTCAAAGGAACGTATCGCCTCCATCTTCAGGGTAGAAGAAAAAAAGAAGAAAATCCATGAGCGAGGAACCAGCGGTAGCAGGTGCTAAAAGACTAATGTCTTCACATTGACGTCACATCCCAGAAGACTGCTTTCTTCATAGTCACTGTCGTGAAAACCTCAAATCTTACTCATTTCTATTTCATTTGCTGCAATGGTTCAAAATAGCGGAAAAAATGTAAGAATAAGTTCTAATTTAATAAACAAATGAAAATATAGCAACAGCTCAGTATTTGAAACGTTCTGTCTTCTTGGATGTAACCCCATGTAATCCAGTGAAACTCAGCTGACATTTCAGAGGAACATATCACTTCCACCTTCAGAATTGAAGAGTAAGCCAAGCAAGAAACCAGCATGGAGCAGGCAGCAAGCAGAGCTCTGCTCTGCTCCTTCAAAATATCTGTCGACTTTCAGTGGACCAAACTGAGCACGTATTAAAAGCAAAGGCCTCGGAGGGCCATAGGGTTGTGAGACGTTGAGGCTCCCACATTATCTAAACAATCGGCTCAAAGATGGCAATAAGGTTGTCAGCCTTACACACCAACTACCCTTTACCCCCCAGGAAGTTTCCTGGTACTCATTTCTGTTAAATGTCTCAGGAAGTAATGAAAATGGTTTATTATGCCTACTTTCATTCTGCTGTGCCAAATGAAATAATATTCTGGAGAAACTCTACAGACAGAACTAAAATCTTCAAAATGCAAAAGAGGGCAATTAGAATTATCACAGGAAGCAAGACTAGAGATCCTTGCAGAAATTTATTTAAAAACTTGAAAATATTACCATTTCACTGACAACACGTACCTTCACTCCCGTTATTTGTGGTAGACAATATAATCATGTATAATTTATATACTGACATCCATAACATAAATATGAGGCAAAAACTCGATGTCCACCAACATTCAGCAAATCTATCTCTATATTAAAAAAGGAGTTCACTCCTTCGGTATCAAAGTGTTCAATTGCTTCCCTCAAAGTCTCAAGAAAGTAACTAGTAATATTAAACAATATAAATTTGCAAACGTTACTTACTCACTCTTTCTACTCCACAGATGAATATTTCAATGTAAACAAACAGTAATTAGTATTAATGTAAAAAAAATTAAAGCTATCCCTGGTACAGGCTGTGAAGGCCCATAGTGTTGTGAGATGTCGAGGCTCTCACATTTTCTCTAGACACTCGGCTCACAGATGGTGGTAAGTTTGTCAGCCTTACATGCCAAATGCCCTTTACCCCCAGGAGAATTCCTGGTACTCATTTCTGTTAGAGGCTGAGTTGATCCCAGGGCCATAGTGCAGCTGGAAGGATTAGGTAAATTGGAAAAAATTCGCATGTAGACATGCTGCTATGCAACAACCACGAAATAAACAACTGTACAACAACCACTACTAAGTGAATGCTTTGCAAACAAGCATGTATGCATGGCAATAAATACAGCAATAATGGAGGAGACATTTTCTATGCAGTCCATGCCAAGATGTTATACACAGGACCAATTAGCAGTTGTATTCAGTCAAAGAACTATTGGGGTTCAGTCATGAGCTGTTGCTGTTAGAAGCTGGTAGCTGTGGCCAAGGACAGTCCCTGAACCCACAAGACAGGGAACATCTGCTGTTGGAAGCTGCTACCAACCAGTGGCAGTGAAGACATGATTGTGGACTCTAGTGTGTGTGTAACAGTGAACTGTATCAAAGTGTCAAATAGATCAAGTCATCAATCCAAAACCCATCTGTAGTCACACTCCACCACGTGACAATATAATAATTGATATATGGGAGAAAATTATTCTCCATTTATATGAATTCAGTACCTGAATATACCGCATAATTTCTTGGTAGCACAGAACTGCAGAAAGTTTGGGAAAATATGTCAATTAATTACTAAAGTAAACGAATTGTATTAATAATTGTAATAGCAATATAATGCAAGTAAAATGTATATAAAAGCTTTAAGTCTAAATTCTCTATTACAAAACAATTTAAAAGTTTTAATTACAGTTACAGATTGCCAGTGTGATTTGTATTCAAACACAATAATTTGTATTCAAAAAATATCAATAGAGAAGGGATTTAATTACATACTTGAGCAATTTAAACCTAAAAAGATAAAATGATTTTATATTGATGTCTCTCCATTACCTACACATAATTCTGCATCAACTGACATCTTTGTGCTGAATACAATTTGTGACAGAAATACTTAAAATGCTCCACTTCTGGAGCAACAATAATACATTTGAAATACCATGCTAATATCAATTCTGAAAAATTACTATTTGAATAACTCTAAAACTACAGAATTAAACAACATTAAAAGTAGAGCATACTTTTTTGTCAGTCTTTCATAGTAGCATATAAAATACTGTCATATAATAAAAACACTAATCAAAATGGCCAACAATTCCGTAAAGAAACTTTGTCTCTGGAACTTCTTTCCATTATTTCCTCAACGGTATCACAAATTTCTTTATCTTTGGTCTCTGGTAACATAAGGACTAGAAGTCCTGCAATGAGTACTGCTGCACCACAGATTGTGCTAGGTATATACCAGGCTTGCGCACCCTGTAACAAAGAAAATATATGATCAGCTTGATTTCAACACATGACAAGAAACAGAATATCAGATTTTCAGATTTATCTTCCTTATCAGCTGGTTAACTAGCTAAGCTGTAATAATCTTCTCTCTGCTGTAGTAATAAAATAATTTAACACCTTAACGACATGAGCAACATTTTGGAAACGCATATAGAAGTATCAAATGAATGTCTTATACACTATACCACATATTTTAAGGCCTCGCTGTAGCTCAAGCGGTTGGTATCTGGCTTCCCACCGCGGCGGCCCGGGTTCGATCCCGGGTCTGGTCAAGTGGGATTTGTGGTGGACAAAGTGGCGCTGGGCAGTTTTTCTCTGAGTACTTCAGTTTCCCTGCCATGTAAAAGGGACTAAGTCCCTTGTACTGCGCCCACTTCTGGCCTATTGTACCAGCCCCAGATAATAGGTGAGAGTGATTGTGGAGCAACTGTGGAATGAAGATTGGCAGGGGAAACTGAAGTACTCAGAGAAAAACTGCCCAGCGCCACTTTGTCCACCACAAATCCCACTTGACCAGACCCGGGATCGAACCCGGGCCGCCGCGGTGGGAAGCCAGAGACCAACTGCTTGAGCTATAGCGAGGCCTTAAAAGGTTCAGTTTGTCCTATATTTAAAATACTTGTCTGACGTATAAAATTAATGGGAATATAAGAAGTTTTTCAATTCCAATTTCAATTGTTTTGTAGTCTGGGACTGATCTTTTATTGTGACAGATAAGTTGTTAAACACTCTAATCCCAGCATAATATAAATAATATATTTCTTCATACACCAATATATATTCTAGCCTGTGAAATAATTTGTTCCTTGTAAAAACTGAGGTTCTTGAAGCGGTGGGTAGGAAGAGTATAATCTTCTAGGAAACAATGCCATGTAGTTCGTTAAAAGTCAACCGACATTTCAGTGGAACATATTGCTTCCATCTCCAGGGTCAAAGAATAAGCCAAAAAAAAAGAAAAAAGAAGAAGAAGAAAAAGAAACTAGCGTGAAAGTAAGTGGCAAGGAGCACCTGCTTTCACGTTGTTTTCTTGGTTGACTTATTCTTTGAGTCCACAGATGGGGATGATATTTTCCTCTGCAACGTCAGATGACTTTCAACAGACTACACAGCATTATATACCCAGAAGATAGCACTCTTCAACTTCTTCCTTGTCATAATATTATAAGTTTATCACTGATTCAGACTTTATAACACATTCTCATAATCTTACTTAGTTTTATACTCATATATTTCTAGACCAATTTCTTGTGTTCTTATTCTTTATGGCTTTCTGCTTCTTGCTGATAAATTAACACCATTACAACCTCAAAACTCCTGATTTCAAACTACTATCTTGTTTTATCCCTCCTAAGTGTTTTTTCTTATGTAGTAAGATGAACTTACTAGGTACTTTGAACTGGCATACAGATCATAATAGAAATTCAGTTTAAAGTATAAATGACATTTGGCTTACAGTAAACACATGTATGAAAATAGTAAAACTTACGAGAAGGTCAACAATATAAGGAGCTGAAAGTGAGCCAAGATGGGACATTGTAGAGCTAGTTCCAACAGCTGTGTTTCTGTTGACAGTGGGAAAGAGTTCTGAGGTCTGCAGAATGATAACAGAGTACACAGCTCCAATGCAGAGTCGTCCTATCATAGCCACACTCATGATGGTATCGGTCATATCTGAGGAGGAACCACAAACATTCTCTTTGATGAACATCTTCTACATAAAAGCCAGTTGTTCATAAAGTCTGTGATGTTTGCAACAGCAAAGGATTCAATATTCCCAGTGTCTGACAGATGACGATATAGTTGCTTGTTGTCATTCTAGGAGGAACACTTTAAGCGATATTTTAAGTAAATTGTTTTAACATAACACAGAATAGTGTTATACTGCATTTAGACTCCATCATGAAGTTTGTTGTAACAATTAGTACTGTGTCAGCTTTCAGTCACACGTGTCTGAGTGTACATGTTCATCGTAGTTATCACTTCATAGGCACTATGAGGTCACAGACACCTACGCTGCTTTTGATGAAGTGGTACAACACAATGATATTTTATATATGATAAGAGGAAAATTTCATAATCTGGGCAAAATATTGTGACGCGTTACCTTACGTCCATCACCGTGACAACCGCTACAATCGGAACAGATACTTCCATGACAACGAATACGTGGAAATTGTGGAGTTCCCACAGCGACAAATCATAGCAACGAATTGTCATTGTGTAACAACAGATGAGATGAAACACATAACTGGTGTCTTCTATAAGAAGCGTTCCCCTAACAACGGACTGTCTGAACAGTGGTAACCGAACCGTGAGGAATGGTGTCTGGTATCCAGTCCGCATAACCCCTATATAAGCAGAGCTTATGACATGTACAGAGTATTGAGAATGAGACAGTCTTGGGATAGCTGCTGCCAGAGACAGTTGAGTTCCAGCCACGGCCAAGGACAGTTGAGATGTCGCATTGAGTATTGAAGTATTAGGCCAGAAGTCAAGTGCTATTGCAAGTGATAATAATTGTAAGAGTGAGTGTTCAATAAAGATTCGCTAGATCCAAGACCCATGTAAAGTTATTTGTCGCATGACATACCCAACATGTGACAATATTATATGAAGAAATTAACTTATGATATATGCAGGAGTTAGTCATGACTGTAGTAACTCAAGAGTAAGAAAAGAAAGAGTGGTATATATTATGATAGGTTTCACTATATTTTAAATGAATATTCTCTGTGTAAATTACTTATGCACAAGTGCTACATTGCAGCCTAAGCATGATAAATTACCTCCATTGGCCATCTTACCAACATAACATATCCAGACCATTTTTAAATAATTTATTTTTAATTTATGCTCGAAATAATATAACTACATGACTCAGAAAATTAACATTTCTAGAGGAAAAGTAAAAGACAAATGATATTCTGAATATTTATCAGGAAAATCATCATTGAAATATAATCATAGACATAGGATAATTGACACATGCTTCATAATTTCTGGAAGGGTTACTGGCATTTTTCTCTTCTCCATGAATACAGGAGTCTATATAGATGCCCTCTTTCGTGGTTTTTGGGGTCTCTTTACCCAGATGTGAAAGTTGTCAGAAAGTAAACTTGATGCTTGTCCTCCGATTATTTCTGAGGTTAAGAATGCATGGAACACTGCCTTCACACCCATTATAGTTTCAAAAGCTCACCTTCTGGGATGGCGAGAATAGACAGGAGAGCTGCCCCAGATATGATATACAGCAGAACAGATGTTGTTCGTCGGCCTGTCCACCGCATCATCGGGATAGGAAGAATATAACTCACAGCTTCTACTCCTCCAGCAACTGCCACATATAAATATCTATTGCAAAAAGAATTAAATGGTTTAATATTGTATATTGTGCTATGACAGTAAAATATAGAGTCATACAGAGATAATACATAAAAAAGCATCACATTTTCAGAAAAAGAAATCAGGTTCTTGGCCAGATGCAAACACACCAATCTAGTCATTAAGGGGAGGATGCAACTTGTGTTCTGAGCTTGGGCAAGACTGCATAAGGCAGTTACAATCAATAGAGCAAAATTCACATTTTAGGGCCCTTCTATTTACCACACTTACATAACATTGCTGGAAGTATATGAATAGAAACAATAGAGTTTGGCTTCCATAAATAATGCCTTAAAAGTAAAATGGTTGTTCAACTGTGATGATTGAACCAAAAAATATCTCTGCATCATGGAAGAGATATATTCATGAAGATGTGTCCATATTATGAAATTCAATAACAAAAACCCTATTTCTCCACTGACTCCAATACTATATGTTAAGATGTATCCCTACTGAAATCTTAGTTCTCATCCAGAGTTGTGAGTTTTTCCTCAAATTTAATTCCACGCCATGCTCCTTTACGTATACAACTAACACTTGAACTTGATGGTTTCTTTTGAGATACCTTAAATGAGATAAAATATTGCACAACCTTCAGAAAGATAGAAATAGCATCTGTGCTACCACTCACTCTCCTCATGACTGACACAAGAGCATAGGGCAGCCAATGGCCAGCTGCATTTCTTGCTACATCACCAAATTTCTTTCTAGGCGAATCTGTGGCCAAATCATAAATCTTATAATCGTGTTTTATAATTTCAATATTAGAGTGGATTATATTATTGATACTTGTATTAGTAAGCATGGTAATACTGGAGCAATAAAGGGCTTCAGGGGAGGGGAGGGAAGTCCTGTTGGAAGAAGAAGAAGGAGATGCAAAAAATATCAGTTCCAAATATTAAAATCATTTTTAAAAGAATATTCTTCTGTCCTGAATACTCTACAGTTATCTGCGAACATAGTTGTAAATGTCTTAGATGTAAGCTTGTAAGCAAATTTCCTGTGTAACCCCTCAGAAAGCGATCCTGACCATACCCATGATTACTACTATTGAAATCCTTCACACATCACAGGAACTGAAAGTAAAACCAACTGCGATATGAACATATATGCCTATGCTGGATATGTTACATACCTGTAGATTATAAATGGTTCTAACAATGGTGTATAACACTCTGAATAAGTTTTTAGAATACCGAATGATGGACAAAGTCCAAAAACCCAGTAATTCTGAAAGTTACATACCTGTATTGAGTTACATTTTATTTGTTAAGCTATTCCACTGGGTTATTTTTAGTTACCTGTCAGCTGTGAAATTATCAGCATTGAGTGCAAGAGAATAATATGTCATGGCTGTGACACACCATGCAAAGTAACAGATGAGAAGTCGCTTCCTTAGTTCGCTGTTGGCAAAGATTGCAAATAACTTCTTTAAAGCAGTAATGGTACGTTTGTACCACAGAACATGCTCAGTACTTTTGTCTGTGGTAGAGTTGGTTGTGTTAGTATTAGCAGCTGCAGGAACTGGCGACTTCTGAAATTAGACATGGATCTCTTAAATTATTCAGCTATCTTATCAGGGGGCAGACACATGTGTCCTCAAAAGGTACTGACTGAATCCAGGGATTCAACACAGACAAAAACTCACTCTACTTATATTACAAAAATATATTTACGAAGGTCCTTTTCCCTATTATCCTATTATCTCTTTTCTTGGTCTCCTGCACCAAAAGTTTCAGAGGTGTTCGTGTGTATTCAAAATCAGAACACACTTCTGATGAATATTTATTAATGTCTAAGAGGGCCGTCACTTTTTGGCTCTCTGTGACTGTTATTCAACATATTCAAAGCCTTCCTTCATTGGACATGGGAATGTCCTCTGAAGTGCCACATGAAGAAATGATTTGTATCACTCAGACCAGTAAATTTCCAGAATCATTAATTTCATCTTGTACATTATTGTTACCTCAGGAGCATCTGATTTTTCCACAGGATTACTCTGCGCTCCAAGTGTTAGGAGTCTCATCATTTCTGATTTCTTACTAAATCTTTTTACAATTTTCCATGCTTCTTCACGCCGGTCTTGAGATATAAGCCATCTCGGAGACTCTGGTAGAAACCTTGAACATACAAATATTATGACCAGAGTTCATATACTCACTTCAATGACTTGTAGCACAGTGAATATCTTATGAGAAGATAGAAAAGAAACTTAAAGCAGGGAACTTGATAAAGATAGGAGGGATGATGCCTTAGAAATTGATCACTTATTAAGGAGAAACTATAAAAGCCAAAATTAGACTGTAGTTTCCCGGGTTATGACATAGTATAGTCCAGTATGTGATTACCAACATGTCAGAGGAATTTCAATTTTCAGGGCAGAAATGAGCCAAATTTGAATGTGAGTAGAGTAATGTAAGAGGAGTGGAGGAGTGAGTGGACGGCAGTATGAATAGCCAATCATGACCAAGAATGGGGAAAGGCCTTTACAGTGATTTTTACAAAGGAGTTTGTTCAAAAGTCTCAGCAATGGAAGCACTCTTATGGGACTGCACAAAAATATTTTATACAAAAAGAAGACATTTGAGGGGTCTCTACAAAGGAAGGCCCATGTAAGGAAGAATCATTCTTCAATGTTGTCATACCGTTGTTGTTGCTACTGTTGTTGGGATGCAGCTTAATCATTATGGCACCTCTGATGATCTGTTCCACAAATCCAGATCTTCTAGCCATAGTACTGGTGTCCTGAAGCTGAATACGATTACCACAATTTATGCAGCATTCAGCCACAACTCTGATTTCCAGGTGATAAAGACAGATATACTGGCTGTGCTCTTTGATCCTTTTCCCAGTAGAACATCCAGCCTGGTCCACTCACAGGGGATGCTGTACATAGTCAGTATTTTCAGTTCTAAAGGCAAAAAAAAAACTTTCCTTCATAGGAGGTCAATCTTCCAGCTCTTAGTGGCTCCCACCATTCCTACATTATGTACCAATCACACCATTTGACTCATTTGTGTTCTGAAGATGGTAGCAACAGCTTCCTCTGAAATACTGGCAATTATCTACAAGTCTGCATGGTGTCATAAATCAGAAGATCACAATTGCAAAAACATCAGACCTTTGAAATTAATTTTTCAAACTAATGACTAGTGTTTCTTAAATTTTCCTGCCATAGAACAACAATGGTCACAGGAAGTTCAACGAGCCCTCCAAAAAAAGAAGTGAAACAAAATGACCAACAAACCAGGGGTGCAATTGCAAAGTGCAAAGAAGTTTATGTATATATACATGCATCAGAGCTGTGTTTGCAAGCTGCCCAGTTTGAATCTATGCTGGGTCACTAACTATCCTGACCAAGGTCTGAGAGTTCTCACGGTTTCCCTGAGTTCCTGGAGGCCAGCCTCTTACCTCCAACTGGCCAAGACTGCTTTCTACCCCACCCTTGTCAGTTTGTTGCTTTTAATGATCATTTTATCGTTTGACATTCTATAGTCTCAGATGTCAGCAGCACCAGTGAAAACAATAACTAAATAAACAAATAAATAAATTACACTGCATGAAAAATAAATTTTCTTTACTCTTATTTCTAATGAGATTTGTTTGCAACTACTACAGAAGTGAGTAACAAGTGAGATATTTACACCAAAATATCACAACGATCTTTACTTTAAATGCTGTTGAATAGCAACATACCAAATGTGGAAAATGAGGATCACAGTAGGAACAGAGAGTGCCAGCTGCAGCATACGCCAATTCTCAATGTAGAGAGCAATCAGAGGTAACAACATCATTCCCAAGGGATATGGCATGTTGTACAGAATGCCAAGCAATGTTCGGTGCTTCTTTGTGATGAACTCTGTTACTGCGGAAGACAGTTTTCAATAAAATATGCATTATTGATGATAATGCCCATAGTTGGATGGGCCAAAGCAACTTACATATTGTCTGCACTGCAACTGCAATCACCTCAACAGGTGGTATTTCTGCGTGATGGCTCTCTGAGGTAATGAAAGTGTTAGTGTACACATCATGGTTACACTAGGATCGTGGTAATATTGATATCATACTACTTTAACAATACATAAACTAACAGAATGCATGGAACAGTGGTTGTTGTCAGTGCTACTAAACAATGAAACCACTTGCCGATGCATCATTGAACATTTATACTGCAAACAGATGATGATGGTGATGCTAATGATGATGAAGATGATGACGATAATCATGATCATGATAATCAGGGCTTGAGAAACTGCGTAAAGTCCTACTTTCCAAAATGAAAATACATTCACTAGCCCAAATCCTACCTATGTATTACCACCCAAAACCCACCACCAACACCACACACCACTATCACCACCCACCACCCCCTTTACTGAAGAACGTTATGTTACGAGCACATTCAGTGAAACTGAAAATTAAGTGTCAGGGACTGATTTCTCTAAAGTAAAATAGCAGATCAACAGAGGGGTGGAAGAATACTAACAACTGCAATATGACATTATGCGGTCTGGCAGAAGTTAACTAGTGTTTTGGAGGGATGTACTGCTTCCATCTGCAAGGTTGAAGAATAAGTCAAGCTTGGTTTACTCTTCAACCCTGTGAATATGGAGGCAGTGCACTCCTCCAAAACATCAGCAAACATCTACTAGGTTACACAACATCACATTCCAGAGTATGGCATTCTTCATTGTCACTACGGTGAGAACAACAAAACTGACAATGGAAGGATTAACTCTGGAAACCATACCTAGACACGGGAATTGTCACATTTCGTGATAATTTTCATGCTGTTGTAATATTGTGATGTATTGCGCTATGGAGGACATCCCCCTCACCCGCCAGCGGTGTTAACTACATCGGGCGCTGTCAACATTCTGCCACCTTCCCCGTGGTGACGTAACAGGCGACAACGCCTGTAAACATGGAAACTAGGCAACAAGGAAGCGAGACGTTTTCCCGTTGTCTGGCTGAGGGTTTATAAGAGAACCACACAGCCTGAGGAGTCAGTTGAGGGACACCCGTGTGGCGGCGGGGTGGAATACCTCCACCGTGACCCTGCGAGTCGTAGGAGGCTACAAAAAGGGAAGTCTAATATTTGAGACAGTAAAATATGGTCACGAGTACTAAGGGACTCGGACCCGAGGAAGGCTGCACTGGCAAGGACCGGCAGCATATACAAAAGACAGACCTGTTCTCTCGTCAGAGAAGGTGCCCACAAAAAATAACACCATAACTGTCAAACAGTAATACATATCTGGTCATGAGCCCCAGGAGGGTGCTCGACACCAAGACTTACTGACTGACTGGCCGACTGTCACTCGCAATGTGACTTTGACTTTGACTAAGGAGTCAGTTAAAATGCAGCAGCTGCTGAAGACAGTTAAAATGTAGCAGCCACTGAAGACAGTTGAATGGATTCGCCAAGATGCAGTTGAACAGCAATTGAGATAGTGAATTGCATAAGATTAAGATTGTATAACTGTGAATTGTGTAAGTGTGGAGAGTGAATGTGCAATAAATTCGCTATATCCAATATGGCGTGAAGTTATTTGTCACATTATATATCCAACACGTGACAATATTTTAAAATAACCACTATATTATTCACTGATAAATATGTAACTAAATAATTATCAGTACCCAACATTAACATATATGGATGTATCATGCCTCTAAGAGTGGTGAAATTATTCTAGAGAAAGTTTCATTATTTGCCGAAACTGTTGTTTACATGTAGAATAACCTTTAGAGTGATGTCGTCCACATTGTGCAACATGTGTTCAGAATCCATATGTTTTCATGATCACTCAAAGTGAATCTATACCAGACAATGTCTGAGACTAACTTAATTTCCAAAATTAATTTATACTGCAAAGGATTACAGGTATATTAATTTTAATGGCTATGAATTCTCCAAGGTACCGAAGTGTATTTACCTTCTATATTTGAAGACAAAATCCAATTAATTTAGTGCAAGGAAAACCTTGGACATCTTACAGTCTGCCACTGAGTCCACCTCAAAAGGAAATTATGAAATTCACAGTACATATTCTGGGTGTGTTAGATGCACAACATGCAGCCAAGCAACTGGAAAAAAGAGGAAAACTAATCCTTCAGATGAATGTTTTTACTTTGAGAAATGGTTTAATGAAGCTGGCCCATTTTCATAAAATTTTATATAGACTCCCAATCCAGCATACACCCTGCTTCACACCCAGAATATGCCATTGCTATTCAAAATCCTATCCAATATTCATCGTTTTCTGACACTATTTAGCATCAATTAGGATGATGACTGGGAAAGATAAATTTGGAAATATTTGAACATGGCCCTTTGGAAGACAATAACGCAGAATTTTCTTGGAAGAACTGAGGGAAAAAAGGAAACCTCAGTAATGTGAAACGTAAACCTCATGTAATTAATGAATTTAGTTCAGTTATCCTTAACCATTTTTTTAAAATCCCTGCTGTACTTCTTCTACCATTTGGGAAGTCATTCTCATTCAATGATAGACTTAGTATGACAGTGCCTACAACATTAAAAATATATTAAAATATATTCTAAATATTCTCTTTATACATAATATATTCCAAAACTCATCCTGGTGATGTTTCATGTGTTCAGTCAAATAACTTCAAAAGGGGGTGAAATTCAGATAATAATTCAGAAAGTAGTGTTCCATTCTGAATTTATGTTACATGTGACAGTTTTGAAAATCAAAATACACAGGTGCTTGCGGGGTCTTGAGTGTCATAATGTATGAATCTCAGCAAGGTCAAAATTATAAAATATATTGTGCCAACTTACAGAGAGTGAAACCACAATTGAATGTTCCTGAACCAGCCATGCCAAGAGCAAGACGGGCAAAACAGAAGACAAGGTAGTGTGGTGCAAATGCCGCCACCGGGCCAGCTATGATGTATAAGATGCAGGATATTGCAAAGCTTCTCTTACGACCCCACCTACACAATAAATCGTACAGTTAAATATTCTCATTCCCTTCAACATGTCAGAGACATATTCTTAAAAAATAAAGCCCAGAACTGTACACCTAATGTGCAGCAGGAATTAGTGTGCCATCATACTTCCTTTTAGTTGCTCAGTCATCCCATGCAGAGAGGCTCAAAAATGCATACACACTTCAACAAATGAAATATGTGCTTAAATAATTTATTGAAATATCTTCAGCTCAACTTTGAAAATGCACTTAGATAACCTGTATTATAGAGTGTTATAGAGGTTATTTACAGACATTTTCAAAGTTGGACCAAAGATATACCAGCAAATTATTTCAGCAAACATTTTGTAAACTGAAGTGTGTATATACTTTCTTGGGCTTCTCTACACATGTTTAATTGTTTCAATTCATTCTGTCTCAACGTTGAGAGAACTGTTCTGTTAAATTTTGTTTCTAAAATTATAACATATCACAGAATTAAAGAACTGTGTAAATAAGGTCTTCCCAATTAATATTTAATATAAAGTTGTCCCTGTACTTACATAAGCACCATGCTATGAAATGTATGGGGGAGTGAGGATATAATTCTATGCACTTTTAAATTCAGCACTAGAAAAAAGTGAGTCCTGGCCACTTCAGCCCTGGGAAAAGACCCCAGCCCAGTACCAACTGGATAGAAGATTGAGTGGATCCCAAAGCTGATTCAGACATAGCAGTGAAGTGAAATAAATGTACCGGCATCCACCACCAGCAATCAAACTCTGATTCTCCAGTCATCCACCTTATAGCTAGAGACCATACTAACAGAATCAATGTCTGAAAATAATTGTCCCTCAATAAATTGGATTGATATACTTCGGAAAAGTAACAGTTCATTGACACTGGAAATACAGTTGAATATTTAGACCTGTAAGGTATTTTGTATTGATTATTCAGTTATACTATATTAGCTCATTGCTGCAAATAAGGTACAGTTGCTTTGAGCTCTCTACCTTCACTTTTTGTTACTAAGCAGTTTGAAATTATTGCAGTCATTGAATTAGAACTAAGAAAATGGCACTGAAATTTATCATAAAATTCATGGACTAGAACCTGCAAGGTTTGAGAAAACTGCATAATTGAAAGTTGCATGATTTATACTCTTCTTTAAATATTATTAGGATGATTAAAACAAGGAGACTGAGATGGATGGAACATGTATCTTACAGAGAGACATGAGAAATCCTTTGTAAGTGTAACTACAAAAGATGAAGGAAAGAGACAATTTGCAAAACCTAGGTATAGATAGAAAGGTAGTACTAAAACATCTTAAAAAATAGGATGTGACAGTGTGGACTGGAGTCATCTGACTGTGATTAGCATCCAGCGCCAGGTTTTGGTGATCATGACAATGGATGTTTCAAATCAATAAAAGGCAGAGAGTCCCTTATCTAACTGAGTGATTATTAACTTCTTAAGAATTCGAGAAGTGCTCTGCTCAATGGAGTTGGTTGCTATTATCCTTATATGTTAAGAAGATAAGATAGAATTTTAAAGTATGACTTTAGTAAACTCTTCATAGATGTGGTTCTATTTTACACTGATAATCATAGGTATATCTAGTACAACAGATATTTAACTGCTACACTTCAAAGCTGAAAAGAGAATTCTGTTATAACCTAATGGTATGAAAATAACTTGGTATGTTCTAGGTATTAATCATCATTATTCATGTCATATTTTCTAAAATTTAGACACAAAAATAAGTTCTTTATTTTAACATGCATTCAGTGTGACTCAAACCTCAACATATTTACTGATTTGTTTGTAAAAGTAAATTGTGATGATTATCCGCATATGAACTATAGTAACTATCGTTTTATTGTGATACACAATTGATCAATGTAATCCAAGGTCTACTAATTATATGATTTCAGAATCTTGTTTATAAATACTTGGTAGAACTCCATAGGTGGGGGATCAGCCAGTCACAAGGCTGACAGGACAATACAAACACAGGAAGACTGAAGACATACATCCAAACTTTGGGTGCGATTCAAACCCATGATTCCAGTGTTTCAGCAGAAGACAGTATGTTCCTTAGACCACATGGTCACTGTGATTGGCACAGTAATTATTGGTAAAAAGTGCTCAATAAGAGGCAGACAGTATCAACAATAATAAATAAGCAATAACGAATAAGATGAGAAATAATGTTCACTGACTCAAAACTTAAAGAATTTAGTCATATTCTTATTGAGCTGCCACATAGCCACTGATACTGAAGTACATGTAGGCTGAAACATATTTTCTTTTTAAACAGCATGTCACAATATCATTAGCTCTTTAGTATATTATTTTTAAAAACAATAAAAGGGTAAATTGATTACTATAGCAGAGAATATTTAAATGGTTCTGATGCCATACTTGTCAGCCACAAAACCAAAGACCAAGGCTCCGAGAAATTTCCCAAGAGAGACAGTCATCTGTACTGTGGATTTGAGAGGAGTGCGACTGCATACCAGGTCCCACTGTAAACAAACAAGACTCACAGATAAGTTTGTGCGAAAATATCCAGTTCTTTGAAGAGTATGGTCCTCTGGGATGTAACATCATACAGTTCAGAGGAAGTACAGTATTCCTGATGTGATATGTTACTTCAAAGAATTGAATTTCTCCAAAGTAAAAGTAATTACAATCCAGAAAACTTTTCTCTTCATAGTCACTATTATCAGAACCTCAAATACAGTATATTCAGTTCAATTTTGATGAAAGTAAAATACATTAAAGCAGGATTCAGAGTAAAGACAAATTCATCTTATCTATAAAACTATGGTTCACAGCAATATGGAATATTTCTAATAAGCTCTGTTACCTTCAGCACAATCACTGTTTGATATTTATGTCATTTAATTTTCTACAGTAATACTAATTCTTACTTAAGCATATAAAATCTGAAATTCAACATATTCTACACTGATAAACACATCTATTTAATTTTTTATTATATTCTGATAAAATCTGTTTGGTTTCCATGAATATATTGGATTGTTACAATTGTTGTGTGGGGTTTTATGTCTTTGTTGCTCGTCATTACTCTGATGACAACCCACTTCTTCGGAACAGTTTGTTGGTCCTGAAAAGGACCGTGATTGCTAAGATGATTGACCAGTGAAGTAACGCAGCGTGCACCGGTAGGAAGGGATGTTGGTTGCAGTGTGTGGACGGGCCGCAGTGCGGCCGTTGCTTGAGGTTGCTTGATCGCCGTGCGGCAGGTGAGTTGAGGTTGCGTGGTCGCGCAGCGCGGTCGCAGGAGTGATGAGGCAGTGGCTATGCCAAATGCCCAGTGGGTCGGACAGGGACACGACCACCGGTGAGTCCAGGCAAGTTGCCCCAGTGCGTCGGGTATGAGAGCCGGAGGGCCGAGGCAGTCGTGCCTGGCGCAGCCTGCCGATGCCTCCGAAAACCGAGCGCTGGCGATGAAGCCTGCTGGCTGATGTTGCTTGGTGTGGCTTGATCGTAGACTGATGATCGACTGATGCTGGCGGTTTGTGGCTGCTCCTTTTTATACACTGCTTGGTGGGCGGAGCGAAACTTGAAATTGAGGAGGAAGAATTTGCAGGGAGCTGATTGGCTAGTGTGCGTGATGATGTAGATGCGGAGCTAGCAGCGAGCGCAGTATAAATGCGAACGTTTGGAGCAATTTGATTGGTTAGTGCATGTGATGGTGAAAAGCGATGTGAAGAGTGTGTATTGCAGAAAATGCATGATAATGTGGGATGTTCCCACAGTTGATTCATTGACACAGTTTAAGAACTTACAGCAGGTTAACACTTCTTTATCAGCAACACACTGCACTATCCTTTGTGCACAATTTCATTACTTCTTGTCTTATAGAATTACATGTCTCTCTCTTCATGAAACAGATTAGTTCAAGCAGTAATGCATTTGGTTTTAATTTAAGAGGTACATGGTTAAAATTTCAAATATCTAACCATACTGAATTTTTTAATAGTATTCTACAGTTCCTTGAAGTAGATTATACTTAAACTTTCCTTTCCTTTACTAGCATATAGTTTTCATCTCATTTGCTACTAAATAACCATTAAATCTTATTCAGTGTCGTCAAGTACCCTATGAATAATCTACTCTTTAAACTGCTTGGCTCCAAAAAAAAGTGACTTTCCCACACCAATAGTACTCTCTAGCTTGACAAACTGAATAACACATTTTACAGGTGAGTCAGTCTATGGGATGGTAGTGTGCCCTCATACAGTAGAATATGATCTAATAATATATCACCTCTGAAACAATACCATTCCCTTCATAGGACCAGCTGTCGCACTCATATTGTCCAGGATAATTAACATTGCTAATGTAATTCAGAGCTTCTTCATATGATAATGCTGCCAAAATTGTGTAGTTCCAGTTTACAATTTCACAGCTGTCTCCTGAGATTCCACTGAAACAATGAAGAGAATGCTTGATCAGAGTATCATAATCAGTCTGGCTGGTTAATGATTTCTGTGATTCTGAATCAACAGGACATTGCAATTCAATGGATATCATCTGTGTTGGTTGTTTGGTTGGTTTCCAATACCTACATTTGGGATCATTTAACCCATTTTGCTTCATGCTTCCCAGTAGAGAGCACTCAAGTTCTTGCTTTGTTGCATCTTGAAGAAGTTTGCACTTCTCTTTTGGGAAGCTTTGCCAGGTTTGTTGCTCATTTTGCACTACCCAGGGGACACGTATGTCTTAAAGAATATCACGGATGCGAGCAACTTTGTTTCATAAGATTTTAATTTTTACAGAACACCCAACAAAGGAATAAACATACATTGTAAACTGATTATATATTGTGAAACAATTATCAGTGCAAAAGATTATAAGTACTTCCTCACACACTGTTGACCTTAATTACTTTACCTTGGAAATGAAACTGAATATCGCTCACTTGACCACTGTTTTTAGCAATAAATACGAAACAAAAATGGAATCCATGAAATCAATAATGCTAGCTTTAACAAAATCTACATTTTCTGTTTAGGCCCCTAGTGTGGGTACCATCATTTTCGGAAGATATCACTATGCAGTTTTATTTGGGTAGATGATCTCCATAACTTAGTGAAATTTAATCAGAACTGTTACATCTGATTTCAAGAAAATTACCATTTTGTTCTCTGAGGCCCATCTGAAGGGCACATATTTTTGGACCTACAATAATTTTATCCATTGGGCACTGCCTTGTGATGGATAGACTCTTAAATACTGAATATGAATAAAATCCATTCACTCATTCAGGTGTCAGCAAGGGGCATTTATACATGCGCACAGGCACACATGAACACTACATACATACATTACAGAGAGCTTTGTATTTGGGGAACTCGATACATGTAAATTCTTCAAAATCTCAAGCTTGATATTTTTCACATCACACTACTTCCCGTATGTATATTATGTATATGAGAAATTAAAAAAAATATGTATGTTAACTATTTGAGAATTTCCTATTTCATATGTCGACCAAGAATTGGCTATTATCTCTGATGTTTCATGATTTTCCTCATCCTCTGGGATAACTACTGTTAAGACAACTGCAGTTGCGAAGGCACAGTGATATGAATGGGGAATATGAAAGGATGTGAAAGGAAATAATCTTTGACCTACTTCAAGAAAATATTCTGCTGTCTGTCTATAAGAAAGTGGAAAAGCTTAGCCCTCATAGCCTGTGATAACCAATATTCAAATTGTATATCTCCATTGTTTGCACAAATATAATCTGCGTAATGATATGAAATATATAGATCTCTTGCCACATATTAGGTGACCTTCTAATTTTGACATTGGAACCAGTTAAGTCAGGAACATTATGACAGACTGTGACAGCAAATAGTGTATTTGTGGAGCAGCAGCAGCTTTGAGATAAGAAAGTGTTATTAGACATTAAGACAAAGGTCATGAGATAAGAAGCTCATCTTCTTACCTAGTTTTGTTACTGTTCTATGTGTTAATTAATTTACAATGAATGTTCATTTCTTTGTTTTTCTGTGTAGGCATGCACAATTTCATATTCAGCCATTGTTTGTCTTTCTCATTCAAGTCACAGAGATTCCATGATATCTTAAACTTCCTTGTTGAGGACACCTGTGGGTCTCAAACATCAAGCTGATGGTATACTCTTCTGTTCAGTATCTTATCAGTAAGGGCATCAGACTTTACCTAACTGGTAATTCAACTGCAGAAATTGATTCCTCCATAATGAGCATAAAAATTCTTACTGAAAGAGCTGCTCTTCTGCCTAAAATTAAACTGGGAAGTTCTCAAATGTGAAGGAATGCTCTGGCACTGCACAGTCCCATTACTGACAGCATTATTAAATACCCAAATTAAAGAAAAGAAAATTTAATGAATGGTAACCACTATTAATGTAACATTTACAGCACTGCTATTTCATGAGCATACAATTTTTGTGACTGTGAAGTGTGAGCATACTGTGATATAATGGGTGAAAGAGGGAATAGTAGACCCAGAAAAGTCAGCCATTGCTAGGTGGCAGCATGGTAAATATATGTCTCCAGCAACAAATAAACATGTTGTAATAAAGGAACTGCTGGAAGCGATGTTGTTTAAGTGGTCCATGCCAAAGTTATATAGTGAGTGTCACTGGAAAAAATTAATTTTGAATAGCTGATTAGCAGCGAGCTAGATATTCACACTGGAATCGCCCTTTTCTCTGTTATAGTCAGAATAGCCCTTGGGTTCACTTAGCCCTTCATCTAGACAATACTGGAAACTCATTCCCTGGGCCAAGGTAGCCAGAATGTGAAAATGAACGATCATCTCTTGTTGCTGTAGTCTAAAATGTGTGCAGTATTCCATTCATGACTCCATAAAGCCAGTGGTAACATTCCAGATATTTTTGTTATATAAGATTTGAGGCTTTCACGGCAGTGACTATGAAGAAAGCAGTCTTCTGGGATTTGGCACCGTGTATATGTGGTGTTAACCGACGTTTCGGAGGAACGTATCGCCTCCATCTTCAGGGTAGAAGAAAAAAAAATATATAAGAATCTGCAAGCAAAGAGACTGCTTTCTTCATTTTTGTTATACTTTATGATATTAAAAGCGAGCCCCTTTACTTCTGCAGCCAGCCAATGATCTTCTAAAGCGTGGATCTGAGGCATACTATATTACATGTAACCTTCGGATAACTGTTAAATAAATCATGTCCTTACATTCTTAAGATCAGGTTGTTATGCTCACCCAGGACTGCTGATAGTTCTGATTTGTTCTGAAGTCCAATTGGTAGCTTGCAACTCTGGCACTGCACACCAATGAGGCAATGCCTGTCCCAGGAATACATACGCTGTCAGGTGCCAGATGTTAAATACTCCAGGCATGCTGATCACACAGAAAATTATCCATATCCATTTCTTTCTTCCTCCAATCTCTTCAATGGCTGCCTCCAAACCATCCTGAGAAGGAGGCATTGTGTCCTACAAAAAGGTGGTTGTCATGTCATTATTTTGCAGGCACTAGAAATTATAACTCTCTCTTTTAGTGGCTGGAATATTAGAAAACCTAATTTATACTAACAGATATTGATCAGTTCAGAGATCATTTAATAGCACTGTGAGATTTGCAAACATGAAGTAATTCAATGGGTCAGGGGAATAATGATGCACAGTGAAGCTGTAAGTTGGTGCTGGTGTATTTAATATTGTTTTGTTAAATAAATTGGATATTTAAGAACAAATGCCAGAATGAAAATAGATGATGAATGTAGAATGATGGAAAAGGAAGCATTCACCCAGAGTATACAAAAAAGAAAGCCACAAGTTTTAACCATCACTCAAACCCTAGACCTACAGACTATGCAATTTCTATAGTGTGAAATTCGTTGGATAGACCAAAATAAGCCCCAGTCAATAAAAGCAGAGTGCCTGCTGAAATTCAAATTGTGTAACTCCAAGACACTGGTAGAGTTCTCTATGACAGGAGTGAAATAACCTGCTTGATAAAGAGGATAACAAGCTTAATTTAAATAGGTGTACCCAAATGTAAACTGTAAAAAACATAGTAATGAATAGCATACTTGGAATACCTGTAACATGGGATATGAATTCTAAAAGAGAGGAAAAATTCATTTCATGTGTAATCTATTCTATTAGATGTAGAAGCAAAGATATAGCCATGGAGACAAGATGCACAATTTGCACCTTCATTGCTCTTAGCTATTAAAGATTTAAAGCTTTCAAGATTAATACAGTCTCTGTTTCTGCGCAGTTTCGTCATGTACAAGTAGATGTAGGTTTCATTGCAACCGTGTCAGAGGTCCCTGATATTTTCATCTTGAAGCAGAGGTTGTAAGAACTTCTAGAAAGTCGTCAATGAAGCATACATTTACTCGATGCTGCAGAAATGGGATCTAAGAGATGCCTTACTAATTATATTTTAAATCTTTCAATGAATAAATGTTTGTTCATTTTTGTGTTATTGTAATGAGAATGCTGTAATAAAAAGTAATATCCAGCATAACTTTGGGAAAAAAAGTTAGGAAATTTATGCATATGGTAACAATCCCGGCTCCTTTTCTCTCGTCTTTCACTGCCTACAAACTTGCGAGGCTTAGGGAGAAAATGTAGGAACATAAATTTTTCAGTCAATATGGGGCCAAAAACGAATGTCGGTCTTCATACAAAGTGTCTTACAAAAATTGGAAGGCTGTGACAAATTTTAGCAAAACTCACCAATATCAGTTTTAACAAAAATAAAGTTCTGTCACACTGGCCCTTCTCTCATTTTTTTTTTTTTGCCTGCAGACGCAAGTGAAGACTGATGACGCGGACGTGACGTATATCTTTGTTGCGTGTAAGCTCGGCCATGGAAATGTATTTACAGAGCTATTGCCTAGCAACGGCTGTCTAAACTACTCCGGTTTTCAGCAGACATACCACAAAACACACACAGCGACTGGCTACGGGCTGGACGACAGAGGGATTAGAGTTTCAGTCCCAGTGGGGTAAAAAATTTTCTCTTCCCCACGTCCTCCACACTGGCTGTGGGGCCCACCCATCCTCCTATCCAACGCGTACCGGGGGCCTTTTCCCTCGGAGTAATGTGGCAGTGGCGTGAAGCTAACCACTCATCTCCGACTAGTGCCTAAGTAAAAAATATGTGGATCTAAGAGTATACATAGCGGCCTCCGTAGTCTAGAGATAACGTTCCCACCTCATGACTCGTGGTACGCGGGTTCAAACCCGGTGGAGGTCGTGGATTTTTTAAGGGCGGAAAATTTCAAGGAACAAGTCCTCCGGGAGAGACTTTAAGCCGTGGGTCCCGTGTCGTAGCTTTACGGCACGTAAAAGAACCTCATCTCTCCAAAGGAGGTCACTGAGCCAAATTCAAGGACGTTTCCCGCCCAACAGTAGTCTCTAACGCCTCCGATAGATGGTAGAAGCATTATAGATAGCGCCAAGCCAGTAGAGGCCGAACTCTCTGGCTCGGTCGGGACTGATGGTACGCACCAATAGCGGTAGGGTATAGAGACTGGTAGAATATTATAGAGGGAAGCACAATGGACCAATATTGGTCTAAGTGCATGGGGAAACCCACCCTCTCCAATAACTAACTAACTAACTAAATAATTAACTCTGCGTATACATCAACTCCCACATATGCCTTCATGACGCAGTGCTTAATTTGTTAAGCACAGGGACAATTTTACCCTACATTTTACAGCACGAGTATATTATAATAGGGTTGTAAAAATGTTTTTTATTTTGTGGATAAGAATTTTAATCAAATTATCCAAATTTTCGATTACCCAAACCACTTCCATCATTAATTAATTAGCACAATCGGCGTTCTGTTTTATCTTCAAACCGTCCCCATATGTAAAGGCTGTCTCCTCCAAGCGTTACCTGAAGTCTTGTGTCGACGACGCGCCATGGTGACAACGGACCCGCTTAACAAGGCAACACATTACGCACATTTTCCAAACGTGTTAAGTGCCTGTTCGCTATTTTAGGTGCGGCTTTGGCCTTGATATTCATTCATGCGTTTGCTCTATGTAAGTTTATGACGATTCTCACGCTACAAATCACTTTTCTCAGAGCACTTTCATTAGCCTTCATTATCCGTTTCCTAGCAACCGATATATCACAGTCTCACCGTAACTTCAAATACCACTGTTATCTACAGCATATGTAAACTCTTAAACTCACACACTGCATCATCTTGGTACTCCCCTCTTGCTATCGCCGTCAACCGCCACCTCCATGAATTCCGATATACGATTTTCTGTCTATTCTGACTCAATTCTTGACGGCACATTTCATGGTCTCCTGAGTGGATACCCCAATGGAACTATTCCGACTTTCAAATAAACTGTTGGTTAAAGCCAAAGTCACATTTCGACTGACAGTCAGTCAGAGTCTTGGTGTCGAGCCCCACCTGGGGATCATGACCAGATATTTATTACTGTTGACAGTTTCGGTCTGTTATTGTGCTGCGGCCTCTCTGACGAGAGGACGGGGTCTGTCTTTCGTCAGAGTCATTTTCTGCAGTAGTAAGTAATTTGTCATAATATAAAGTATATTTCTATTTTGCATGTTAAACATAAACTGTCATAAGTCAAAATCACATTGTGATTGACGGTCAGTCAGTCAGTCTTGGTGTCGAGTATTGACCGGATATATATTGTTTGATATTTATGGTCTTGTTTTTGTGGGACGCCCTCTCTGACGAGAGGACGGTACTGTCATTTGTACATGCTGCTGGCCTTTGCCAGCGCAGTCTTTCTCGGGTCCGAGTCCTTGGGACTCGCGACCATATTTTACTGTCTCAGATTTCAGACTTATTTTTCATCGCCTCCTACGACTCACAGGGTCACGGTGGAGGTATTCGACCCCGCATCCATACGGGTCCTCAACTGTCCGTTGAAAGTCAAAGTCAAAGTTACATTGCGACTGACGGTCGGTCAGTCAGTCAGTAAGTCCTGGTGTCGAGCCCCATCTGGGGCTCATGACCAGATATTAATTATTACTCTTTGACAGTTACGGTCTTATTTTTGTGGGGCGCCCTCTCTGACGAGAGGACGGGTTTGTCTTTTGCATATGCTGCTGGCCCTTTCCAGCTTAGTCCTTCTCGGATCCGAGTCCCTTGGGACTCGCGACCATATTTTACTGTCTCAGATTTGAGACTTCCTTTTCCGTCGCCTCCTACGACTCGCAGGGTCACGGTGCAGGTATTCGACCCCGCCTGCACACGGGGGTGTCAACTGTCAATTCAAAGTCAAAATCAAAGTCACATTGCGACTGAATGTCAGTCAGTCAGTCAGTCAGTCAGTCAGTCAGTCATTCAGTCAGTCAGTCAGTCAGTAAGTCTTGGTGTCGAGCTCCATCTGGTGCTCACGGACATATATTTATTACTGCTTGACAGTTACGGTCTTGTTTTTGTGGGGCGCCCTCTCTGACGAGAGGACGGGTCTGTCTTTTGTATATGCTGCTGGCCCTTGCCAGCGCAATCTTTCTCGGATTCGAGTCCCTTGGAACTCGTGACTACATTTTACTCTCAGATATGAGACCTCCTTCTTTTGTTCGTGACTCACAGGGTCACGGTGGAGGTATTTGACCCCGCCTCCACACGGGACTTATCAATTGTCGATTTTTGTTGGCTTCTCTTTTAACAGCCTCGTGTCTGACCTCTCAGAAAACACACGTCCATTGCCTAGAAATGGATGTCCTCTAGTGTTGCGTATTCGTTGGAAAGTGTTTACCTATCAAAGGGCTGTTTGCCAGGAATGTGTCTCCGTCGGAAGGTGTTTATTGAGCCATTGCCTAGGAGTGGGTCTATGCGTCACAATATGTTACATTCGTGTTCCGTAGCAACGGCAGGATAACAAATGAGTAACTGCCTCCTGTTCTGGGAAGTACTCGTGCTAAGGATAAAAAATTACCTACCAACCATGGCATGCCGGTCACGGTAGCCGATCAACTGAGGCATGAACTGTCTTCGCTCGCTCAGAATCCGGGATCGTGGGTTGGAATCCCACTTAGAGTATGGATGTTTGGTGAGTGTGCGCGTTTTTATGTGTTTTCATTGTCCTATGTTAAGGTAGAGTCCTGGCGACGAGCTAATCACCCGTCCAAGGAGTCCTACCGTGTGTAATATGACCAAGAAACTGCGAAATCAGCTCTGTGCTCCAAAATGGAACAAGAGGAGATAAAGACCATGGCCAGATTGACAGTTGTGGAAGCCCTTATCGGCAAAAACAAATTTCGGTTATCACAATTCCGCTTAAGTCCGTCTGTGTTAATAATATCCTCCTCAATCTCACAGTCTCTCACTAGGTGAGAGAAAATAGATAATTATTTTGATATCCAATTTTAATTAATTCTTCCAGGTTTTCTCATCAGCTCTACAGAATTATAAGATCTACTGTAGCAGCGGTAAAATTAAAAGTAACAGCCCATACAGAGAACGAGGCATTGCCCTTTTGCGAGACTACATTGCCTGTATGGCTTCTCCGGCGCCTGTTATCCCAATTGCTAGTCAGGAAACGTGCGCAGATGACAGAACTCAAATTATTACTAGTTGCGTCTATATGAAACGCGTCGTGAGCAGTTGTGAGGCCTGTTTTTATAATAATATAAATATCTGTCAAGGCTGTAAAAATTCCAGTTGGATGATTTACACTGAAATTAGTGCATAATACTTTCATTATTATTAGGATTGAGGATGTGAGACGAAGCTTGACTCAATTACAATAAGCATATTGAAACCTTAGTAACCTTATAAAAGCTTAAAGTCAAACTTGATTTCCACCCTGACGGAGGAACATGGGCTGAGGGTGTTTGAAAACGCGGTCCTGATGAGAATATTTGATCTAATAGAGATGAAATAATAGATTAAAAATTACATAATAAAGAGATAAAAATAAGATATTATCAGGATGTCAAATCAGGAGATTGGGTGATCAGACTTATCAATAGGTAAGCATGGAAGAAATCAGAAATGTGTACACCATTTCAGTCGGGAAAACTATATGCAAGATACCATTTCGAAAACTATGAAGTAGACATGCTAACTAGCTTCATGGAGCTGAGTCCTCGAGAAGCCGCCAGTCGCTCAGTTACTCAAAAATTGACCAACGTTTTATGGAACCCGAAATTCAATTCTCATGTTTACAAGAGCCCTACACTGACCCCTATCCTAAGCCAGAGGAGTCCAGTCAATATTACAACACCCTGTTCCTCTGAGATCACAGTAATAAACTGATCCTAAAACATGTGATGTTGAGATGTGAACTGGGAAATCTGGCATAGAATGAATTCATTTAAGACCTGCGAGGAAATTAAACACAACGCATAATTGGTCTTCGTAATTTTCTGTAAAATCTGAAGTCGATGTCCTAATGAAAATTGTTGAGGGTCGTCCATAAGGTGGTGATCAGGTAAAAGTCTGAGGTCCAGATAAGAAATTTACATTTCCTCTGTTACCATGATCATTCACAATGCAGCCGCATAAGTTGGCCCTCTCTAACCCGTCACCCTTACAAACACGTCAGAAAATTGTCTGTACCACAGATGGTCAGTACGGTAAGGCATCAATAAATAAAAAATCGTAATCAACATCACTGTTGCTTGATGGTCCCTTTGAAGCCGTATTTAGTGGTAGATAACAAGGTAAGCACAAACCAAGCTACCGATACTCACGCTGTATACATTTTGAAACACGACCGACGCAGATACACGACGGCGCACCAAGTAGACCTTGAGCCGGTGGCATGAAATGGCGGTCCGGTAAATAAAACTCTTGCATGACCACGGCTGGTGCCGGATAAAGGGATGTCGCGTTTGAGAAGCCCGACCTGCATATCATCCCCAAAATTCTGCGATAATTTTGCACCAAAATATACTGGTTGAAAATAAACCTAAATTAATTTCCTCAACAGTTACATACAACAAACGCCTTTGAACAGGAAATGTTTTTACATCTCAGACAAAAGAAATTCAAAAAATTTGAGACTTAGCACTCCCTGGGGAGGATAAGAATGTGATTAGTCAATAAGGATGAGAGAGGTGTAGAATTTAGCATGCATGGGAGAAATGAGACACTTTAATAACAAACCCTTAAGGTAAGAGCCAAATTGGAAGACCTGGACATAAATGAAAGGATAATATTAAAATGGACACTGAATGTATTTGGTGTCAATATGTTGACTTGATTCATCTGACTCAGGATAGGGTCCAATTCAGGGAATCTTATAAACATGGTAATAAAATTTCGGGTTTTCATAAAGGGCAGGGAATTTCTTGAGTAGCTGATCGGTATTTCATTTAGATTCCAAAGGGTTCTGACGATGGTGTACGATCGTCCGGTATTCTAGAAGCTAGAAAACACAACGTCTAGTGATTGAGGTTAGCTATTTCTAAGGAACCCAACAGAGTAAGTGTCTTGCCCCCCTTCATCACATGAGGACGGAAACAGATTCAGTTTCCGAAACGTGTTTTATAATTTCTAGAATTCTAGACGATGGACAAAGTCCAAAACCCCAGTAATTCTTAGTAATTCATTTCTCAAGGACTCTGCTCAATATAATTTGTTCCACAAGTATCAGTGTCTGATTGGAGAGCAAAGTTAACGGATAATACTGTGTGAAATACGGCAACCGGTACTTTGGTGTTCAGCTTTTGTGTTAACAAATAATTTTTTTCTTTATTTTATTGCGTAGTGCTGACGTGTAGTGAGTATCGCTCCGTGAACCGTATCTGTATGGTGAAAGTAAAAGCGACAACCCATAGGTTAATAAGCAGTAACCAAAGCAATTGACTATCTGTGGTGTTTGCTATAGAATAAGTTTTGAATTTAGAAGTGCAGAAAAGAGCTTCTGGCGTGTTTGGCAGTATCCACAAAACAAAGAGTGCTTGTCTGCACAGTTTCATTAACAAATACACTAACATCCAATTACAACCGTAAAGAACTGATTATCATCAACAACTGTTGGTCTGAGTAACCATCACTCAGACCAACACACGCAAGACACTAGGAGCGTGGCCAGCAGAAAAAGAAATTCTCGGCCAAACAAAGCAGTAAACTAACAACACGTGTCCCGATGGTCTTGACCTAAAGATGCAGGAATCTGCAATGATATCAGCACAAATGCGTGTTCAGGTGGAAAATCAGTCATCAGCGCAAGACCGTGTATTCCGATAAGCAGCAGAGAGTAATGCGCCCAAGTAGGTATTCCTAATGCATACCAGGGACTCCTCAAGAAACCCAACATACACGTACATACCAGAAACCACAGGAAGCTACAAACCCACAGCAGGTACCTCACCACACATCTCTCTCTCTCTATGGCTCTACAGCCCTTTGGACCTTTGCGTTTTTTCAGTTTTCTAATCTTATACACAGTCGGTAGGACTCCTTGGATGGGGGATCAGCCGTCGCAAGGCCGCTACCTACACACAGAACAACACAAATATAGAACAAACGCAGACAGACAGCCATTCCTCGAGAGTGACTGGAACGCACGACCCCACTGTTCAAGCGGGCCTTAGACCAGTGTTTACCAACCTGTGGTCCGCGGACCCCTGGGGGTCCGCGAGTAATTCAAAAGGGGTCCGCGGGATAGTTTATTTTCATTAAACTTTATCTTATCATGTTCCTCACACCTGGGATATTTGCAACGTATATCTCTGGCTCTTGAGGCCCATGGTTGAAGTAAAATTTAACGGGACTGTTGGTACCGTTACTTCTTCCCTTTGTAAAGCACAGGTGAATAACCAACGATTTGTGTAGCTTTTTCCAAGGACATTTTCTTTTGGTCGGCCCATTGCATCTCAGAACCGTGTTTCAGGGTGGACTGCTGTCCTAGTACCTGCTTTCCGACCATTCTCCCCTCCTCCCCCACCAAATCCATCCCTCTTTGGTTGGGAATAAACCTGGGACCATTGAAACGTTTCTTATTCATTTCAGTGGCAGAGCGAACAACCCGTGTTTCTTTAGTTTTTGTGCAGTGAATTTTTATAATATTGTGACATGTTGCGCCAAGCCGAGCCCCCCCCCACACACCAGCAGTGACGCGGCGGGTGAGTCAGCGCTCCCCTCCCCCTCCTCCGCACGGTAACGGAGCNTTAATTTTGCCTGCTACAAAAACGATAACAAAGAACTTGTTTAGTGAAAAACATGCCAACGAGGTGTCTCTAATATCGTTATCTGACAATACTGTGAAAAGAAGAATCGACGAGATGGCTCAAAATGTGAAAGATATTTTGCTAGAACGGTTACGTCATAGTGAATATTTTGCGTTGCAGTTGGATGAAAGCCACGATATTTCAAATAATGCTAATTTGGTAGCTTTGGTGCGATATGAACACGAAAATAAAGTTTGTGAAGATTTTTTGTTCTGTGAATCGTTACCTCTTAATACAACTGCTGAAGCCCTTTTCAAAGTTGTCAATGACTTCATAACTACAAATACACTTCAATGGGAAAAATGTGTAGGTATCAGCACAGATGGTGCTCAGGCAATGTCGGGAATACATAATGGTTTGGTCGCACGTATCCAGAAAGTCGCACCTCTTGTTAAATGGACACATTGTTGCATACACCGCGAAGTATTAGCTGCACGCCGTATGCCCTCCAAAATGAAAATCGTTCTAGACGAGGCAGTAAAAATTGTCAATTTTATTAAAGCCCGTCCTCTTAACAGCCGATTATTTTCTGCGCTTTGTAATGAAATGGGAAGTGATCACGAACACTTATTATTGCACTCAGAAATCCGATGGCTGTCCCGGGGTAAGGTTTTGACGCGGTTGCTTGAGCTTGGAGACGAAGTAAGGTTGTTCCTCGTAAACTCTAAATTTCAGTTAACACTATATAAATGATTTCGCATGGCTCTCCTCTCTTGCTTACTTGGCGGACATTTTTAACATCTTGAATACTCTTAACTCGAGCCTTCAAGGTACATCTGTCACCGTGTTTTCTGTGCAAGACAAGATAGAGGCAACAATCAAGAAGTTAAATTTGTGGTGCAGCCGTATCGAGAAAGGAAAATACGATTCCTTTCACATGCTGAGTGATTTCATTGATTCCAGTGAACAACCCCTTTCTAGTGATGTTGCTGAAAGTATGATTGAACATATGAGGTCATTGGCGTCTCAACTACGTCTGTATTTTCCGTTTGGTCTTGAAAATAACGACTGGATGAAAAATCCCTTTGTAGACTCTGAATTTGAACTTCCTTCTGCCGAGGAAGAGCAACTTATCGAGCTGTCCTGTGATTCGACGTTCAAATTGCTGTTTCCTTCGTTACCGTAACTGGAGTTTTGGTTCCAAGCTAGGTCTGTTTACCCTGAAATTTCCAAAAGGGCTGTAAGACATCTGTTGCCATTTCCCACTACATATCTGTGCAAGACAACATTTTCTCATCTTGTACACATGAAAAACAGATACAGGAACAGACTTAACGTGGAGCCAGATCTACGCCTGAAATTATCCAGTTTTGATCCTGACATTCGAAAGTTGACGTCTGAAAAACAGCACCAGCCATCACATTAAGTGAGTGTTAAATTCGTAATATTACGCCTAATTGATATGTTCGTAATCTTCCGAATATCTCCATTTATAACAGTATTTTATTGTCATAAATGACACATTTAGTGTTGTAAAATTTTAAGTTACTGCTTCATTTTTATGATATGTACTCGTAAAATTTAAAAATTTCCATTTTGGGTTTTATGGGGGCCGCGGTGAATTAATATTCGGTACAGGGTGTCCACGGCATCAAAAAGGTTGGGAAACACTGCCTTAGAACGTGCGGTCACACTGATCGGCTACCAAGCAACATATATGAAGCAAATTCCAATCCTAACACAACAACCAAATTATACAATCCACGGATCCCAAGTAGGACCAACAAACAGAGCACTAACCCCAGCGGCAGACTTCTCAGAAACAGAAGAAAGCACCAAAAGAGATGGAAATGGCAATCGGTTGGTTATCCTGGCAAAATAGGAACTGGCCACAGATCCACAAAACTGCAAACGAAGAAAAAGAATAAGCCGCAAGACAAACAACCACCCAACTCAGCTGACAACAACTAATGAGTGTGAACCTTGAGACAAGCAGAAACCACGGGCAATACTAGACACGAAAGAAAGGATCCAGCAACACCACCGACATTTGTCGTAGGAATCAGAAATATGCAGCGACTAACAGTTACAATTAAGCAGGCAGTCAACAGATCAAACTACACTTTAAATAAAGATAATCAACAATGATACAATTAAGATAATGACAAACAAACCGGACTATCACAAAATAATAATAGACATCATCATCATCATCATCAGTAATCTGTCAGACGACAGGTCCACAGTCTCTTCCAAAACAATTCCTCCACTTAATGCGATCTAGAGCTTTCTCCTTCAAATGACAGTATCCTCTTCTGTCCCCAAGGTCATCCAGCATCTTCTTACGTCTTCTTCCTCGTCTTCTTGTCACTTCTATCCGCCCCTCTATCTTTCCTTCAATAACTTCTTTTAGAAGGCAGTTTCTGCGTAAAACATGACCAATCCAATTAGCCTTCCATTTTCTTATTTCGTGTAGGATATTCCTCTGCTCACTGACTCTAATAGACATACTAAAAGAAAAAACAAAAGTGAGTTCCACACCTACCAACTTCGACAACAACGTGCGCACAGAGCTGTAATCAGAAACCTACACCATACAGTGCAGCAGGAATTGGTGAGAGCAGAAATATAAAGAATGGAACACAAAATTATAATCTTCTGAAACTTGCTACCCTTTGTCACTCTTCTTCTTAGATATCGAACCAGCAGCTAACAACAACGAAATATACCGCATCGAATACCTACAAAACACGAGAGTCTAACTTGAGCCTCCTCACCAAAAGCAAAACAACACACCACAATGCAAGAAGTGCCAAGCAAGCGAGCATATTGTCATACCAAGGGGTACTGCGCACACAGACAGAGATGCGTGAAATGTGGCAAACCACGTGATACCAAACATTGTACACTACCCAAGGTACAACTAGCAACACGCCTACACTGTGAGGAATCTCATCCGGCTAGCTACCGAGACTTGAAATTATATCAAGAAATAATAAAGTACTATTCCTGTAACAGGCCGTGAAGGCCCATAGGGTTGCGAAACGTTGAGGGTCCCACATTATCTAGACCAGTGCTCTCCAACGTTCTTATGTACTCGGGTACAATTCACTGATGCCTATGGAGGTGCGAGCGCCAACATATTACTTCTACTACTACTACTACTACTACTACTACTACTACTGATAATAATAATAATAATAATGATAAAATTTTTCGATAATATTTAACAGTACTCAGACGTTCAAAAATGTCTCTTGTCTTACAATTTGAATTAATATTAAAAATCCGCTCAATTATATGTGGTTACGGAGGGCGCCAGAAAAATATACCACGGGCGCCGCGTTGGACAGGGCTGATCTAGACAATCGGCTCAAAGATGGAGGTAAGTTTGTCAGAACACACATTAATCAAACTAATTCAAAACACCGACTATTGGAAACAACCAAAAGTTTAAAACAACCGACACTACGCATCAAAAACGCGGACCAGATTTAGGTACGAGGTGATAAAGAAAAAGCGAGCACTTGCAGGACGCTAAGCAGCCACAATCAAAAAATAAAGAACAAAACCGTAAGTAACATCATACATACAATAACTGAGCATACATGTATATACCTTTAACAAAGCTCTAACATAGTGCAACACACATTACAGAAAAGCAAACACGTGCAACCCAAGGACATATAAATAAAACTGATGATAACACACATAACCAAAATAACCAGAGACAAGTAAATAGGAGGAAACAAAACTTCATTGCAGTGAGCAGCAGAATCCTAACCATAACAACCTATACACCTGAAGATGGCCACTTCTTCTTTATTGCTATTGGGGTGGGACTAAGTCCCTTGTACTACGGCCACTTCTGGCCTATTGTACCAGTCCAAGATGATAGGTGAGGGTGATTGTGAAGCAATTAATGGAATGAAAATTGGCAGGGGAAACCGAAGTACTCGGAGAAAACCTGCCCCAGCGACACTTTGGCCACCACAAATCCCACTTGACCAGAACCGGGATCGAACCCGGGCCGCCGCGATGGGAAGCCAGCGACTAACTGCTTGAGCTATGGCGCGGCCTAAGATGGCCACTTAGGCCGAAATATGTAACGTCCGATAAATGCACACGAAGAAAGAATAGTGAACGACGTTGCACAGAGAGGGCACAAAACTCCGAACTTAAACACACTTGAAGTCTCACCGTCGTCAGATATATTTTTCAGAAAAAATGCTTAATTAGAAAAACTTCTTGAATCCCGTAAGCTATCTTTGTTACAGTCGGTTGAATTAAGAGTGCGCCCTCCGTAGTCCACAGTTATAGAATAATTACGTTATCTTCAAGAATTCTTAACAATTCAGCTTTTGCTGCAACAAGCCATTAGTTCTTTTTTCCCTAAGATTACCTGATCTGGAGTTCGTACTGAAATCCTCCATTACGGAAACATATTCGCATAGCCCACGAGTCAGAGACTGATAATCACTTGTACAGTAGAAAAGCAACGTAAGAAAGTACATACCCACAACAAAGCTGTATCCAGTGTGAACTTAAAATATATTAATTTGTTATTATTACCGAACTCATTGCTGGTGGCGAGGCTCCTAGGCACCGCCGCTCGACGGTAGGATGTGATGTGTCTGACAAGCAAGCTCGCTCTAACCCATGCGTCACAATGACTGTCACGTGATGTTACAGCGACACGATAGTTTTCTGCCATAGATCAGATTGGAATTTTTCAAAGCATATATTAAACCAGTTGATTTCCTATTGTTTCTTAAACAAAGCAATAAAACGGGGCTTTGAGTGAAGTTAATTTTTTATGTTTGCTGGGAATCAAATCGGGAGGCATCTAACCTGGTCAGAATGAGAGATCTGACGTTCTCAGAATGATGATTATGAAGATTACCATTTTCTGGAATGTGACGCCGTGTAGTTTTTAGATCGTTACCAAAGTTATGAGAGAACATAACTTTCTACATATAAAGAGTATCCTGAAGGAGGCAGTGGATTGCTCGGAAATATTAGCAACAATCTACAAGAATATACGGCGCCACATCACATTATAATATAATCTTTATTTTTCAGAATGTTTTGAACCATTAATTATTTGCAGATTCTATCCTCAAAAACCACTTCTCTATTTATTTAAATTGTTCTGAAATTCCTTTCCATTCTTGGGATTTTTTATTCTCAGGTATGAACAATATGTTTTCAGTCATTTCACGAAGTCATACCTTATCCTGTTTTATAGTAAATTTCACATTTTGCCTAGAGATTCATTATTTGTATTGGGCTATATCAACTATAAATCTCGCAAATTTCGATTAATATTCGTCCCTCATTAAAACAACGGATCCTGTCGACAAGAAAGGGAATGTACATATAAAAAACATCTGATCAGATAACTGATACCACAGTAGATAATAGACAGTCGTCATAAAATTGTAGCATGTAGATCCGTTGCTAGGCAACGACCGCGAAATAAGAAAATATACAACAGATATTGCTAAGTAACGGCTCAGGAAACAAGCATGTTTCCAGGGCAACAAAAGAGTACAGCAATAATGGAAAAGACGTTTAGTGCTCAGTCCGTGCCGTCAAAACCTACTCAGTTGAACCCAATTAATACAGCTAGTCCACTGCCGGAGACAATAGCTAATCCTATCGATTGAACCCAACTGAGTTGGCTTTTACTTGAGGACGGAGATAGAGTCATGTCTCCAAAACGTTGCTTTCAAAATAGAAAAGAACAGCACGTTAGTTAATGTTAAAAAACTCAATAATTGTATAAGCTGTCACGAAAATCCATCCAGTGGCAGCCGAAATATATGAGACGGAAAGGAACAAATTACGAAACTAATAAATGGGTTTCGCAACAACTTTTTGGAATTCATCCAAGAACTCACGTCCAGTTTGTCATAGCGTTTACACAATAACACTGAAATGACGGCAGATTGTTCAGAGCACAGGCAATGAAACGTGTAGTGAATAAATTGTGAGGAATGAGGGTTAATCTCAGACCAGTACCTCAATTTCTTGCTTGTAAGAGGGCAGGAGAAATAATGATACTCCTATTTTGGATATACTCGGTTCATTTCTTCGCTGATACAATTGACTATTTTCAATACATTCTTACCGATAATTCAGTACTGCAACGAGGTAAGCATGAACGACTTATCTGTTGAATGTATTACTGAATTAAACCATTAAATTTATAAACTAAGCTCAGTAAGCAGGGTTAGAATCTTACCCAAGGCGTTCGGTGCTCACAGGTGTGCGACTCATCTGATCATTATCAGTGATCATTATCACTGTCACATGACGAAACTGTCATGGCCCCTCCATGGCAGATGGAAGCAGTTAAGGCTTTTTACTGATATGCTGTACAGCATTCCGTTGGAGTCCAAAGTACATTTAAAAACTTATCAAATATCAAGTTACAGCACAAGATATTTTTGTTTATTTTAGCTTACAACTGTAGTTAAAATAAATAAGCAAATATCTTACGCTGTAGTATGATTATTTGATAAATCAAAAAAAGATTTAACGGGCTAACATACTCGTTAAAATGACAACGGTCATGGTAATTATGTTTTGCTTAATTTTCAGGCTGATGACAGAATCCTTATGTTTTAAAAACAAGCTCTAAGATCAATGTATATTGACTTAATATAATCAAGGGCCATGCAGTAGCGTAGATGGTTGAGGAATTATTCTACAAGCCGGAAAGTGGCTGGATCGAGTCCCGATGAGGTGGATATTTTCTTCAATTGACCTAATTCTTCTAGCCGCATTATAGTCCTGGCGTAAGCTCAGCCTCTAACAGACATGAGTACGAAGAATCTTCCTGGGGCTAAAGGACGGCCGGCTCGTAAGGCTGACAACCTTACCGCCATCTGTGAGCTGACTGTCTAAATAAAAATGTGGGAGCCTCGACGTCTCACAACCCTATGGGCCTTCACAGCCTGTTACAGGGACAGCCTCACCTTTTTAATGTAACTAAGTATCCATCCGGACACGTAATATTACTTCCGAATCAGCGGCCCAAGATATGTTGAATTCAAATTCACATTTAATAATAATTAATAAATTATGGCAACAGCAGTGAAAATTTTACAGCCATATTTTGTTATTGTGTCGACTTTTCTTGCTGTTTGATTGTTAAATTTCTGCTGCCTTGATATTATTCGTTGTTGATACCTAAGCCTACTGAGCTTCTTATGAGTATAATTTGAATATTAACATGCATACATTGATTATAACTCCGAAAAGATATTGTTTCTAAAATGGTGTTAATCTGCTAGTCTTGTCTATGAACTGTAATGCAGAGTACGAAAACAATATTCCAGAAATGAGACCAGAAATCTTCCCGGGGGTAAGTGCGGTCGGCCCGTAAGGCTGACAACCTCACCGCCATCTGTGAGCCAATGTCTAGAAAATGTGAGAGCCTCGACCATATGAGGCCTCCATAGTCTGTTAGAGGGATAAAGTAAGTTGGTGTCCCTGTGCTTAACAAATTAAGCATTACGCCATGAAGGCGTATGGGGGAGTGGATGTATAGAGCCATCTCGGCACTAGTTAGAGGTGATTGGTCAGCTTCAGGCCCTGGCCGCTATTTCCTAGTACACATACAAGCCAGAAAGTCGCCGGTTTAATCCCGATGAAGTCATTGAAATTTTCAATTGACCTAATCATTCCAGCCCTGGGGTTAACTCAGCCTCTAACAGAAATGAGTACCAGGAATCTTCCTAGGAGTAAAGGGAGGCGGTGCTTAAGGCTGACAACCTCGCCGCCATCTGTGAGACGATTGTCTAGAAAATATGGAAGTCTCGACGTCTCACAAACGTATGGGCTTCCATGGCCTCTTGTAGGTATAAATTTACCTTTTTGTTACAAGATATACTGAAGCGCGGAGAATAATATGTACTAAGGACATGCACGATGCTATGTACAGAAAGATATATATTTACAGTAACATGTGTCCTGATTATATGATGTACTGAACTCCTGCCACATAGGAATAATTGAGAAACACTCTACTAATTCCGAATACACAGTACACTGAATATCAAATAGATGGCATTACTAGTTAAATTATTCTACATTTTTATCGTGTAATTATATAAAGCAGACCTCGAATAGCTTCATTACATGTACTGAATCAAACCGTGCTGATATCTGTTGAACGAACCCTATATCTCTTAGTCCGAGTATTTCTCTTTACAAAATATGGTAAAGGATATTAAATTTCATGGAAATTCGTCCGGTGATTCTCGAGTCGAAACATAAAAAAAAAAGAGAGAGAGAGACTTTTCATGTACCCTCAGCTTCACTCGACTCCAATAGACTCACGCATTGTGGCAGGGGTACATAAAACATATGTCCAAAATATGTAGATTCTGTTATCCTGCCATTAGACCAAGCCTATTAAAGGCTGCTATTCATCTTGGCATCCGGACTAGAAACCCGAAATTAATGGCCGTGGGGATTCGTTGCGCTGACCACGCGACACCCTCTATCCGCAGAAGTTGGCACTAACTTCGCCGACAAGCGGCGGTCGCTCGGTCAGTATAGTTCGCTTGCGAACTACAGGACACGGATTTTTTTTTGTTCATCTTAGTAGACATATCTGCGCTCACTTCATGAACTTCTTATGTATTCTTCCTCATGTCCTCTCGTAACCAATGAGTCAGCAAGTCCCTTCAAATTTTGGAGCTAAACTTTTGTATGTAATCTTATAAATTTCCCTGAGTAACACTTCGTACTGTACGTTCTTCTATGGCGACGAGTTGGATAAAAGTCGCCAAATTCCAAGGTTTATAGTCACTATATTCGTATTTACCCTCCATGTATCCGGAAGCCATCTTACAGAGTCAAAGTTCAGACTACGTCATGCCATGGATACACGGAGATTCACGGTCTTATCAAAGCAATTAGGTCTATCAAATAATCTAATCGATTACTCAGAATATTGTTCACTAGCTTCTGAGGTGTCGACTCGAGATAATTTCTTTTTCGTAATTCATTAGCGCTCCATATATCATTCTTATCATACACAGGTGCCGCCAAAATACTAAGAAGAAATAATTTCTCTATAAATATTCTGTAGCAGATTAATTATATTTTAATTAGACTTTATTTGAGAATGATTACTTAAGGCTTTGCCACACGATTTAACTGCAACTCCATCATAACTAAGCCACAACCGAACATTCTTCACGTATATTTCACCCTGACAAGGCTGAGATCGAGGCAAGGAATAACATTCCTGGGCTATAAGATCGGCAATATGGCGCACACTGGAGAGACGAACTGTTGTGTTGCTTCCGAACTTGCCTCAACGTCGACTCACTCATACAGTGAACATATGATGGAGTCATTAAATAGGTCAGAAATGAATACAAAACGTAACACATGTGATATTCGAACCTGAAAAAAAAACATTTATTTCTCGACATATTCTCCACCAACACTGATACACTTATCCCGTCAGTACGTCGAAACCTGCAGCAGAGAAATCTTTTGATTGTCTCAGCCACTTCAGCACTTGGTCGGGTATCATCTGCGACTTTCGAAAGTCTCTGACAGAAATTCTCCACCTGGTAGTGAACCGCTTTACGCAACAAACACTTCCCACCGTAAAGTAGAAAGATCTCTTTATTAATATCCTTTGCACTGAGTTCTTTTGCTCACAAAAAACGCACAACAGAACGCTACTCTTCGGTAGTACAATCAAGCACGGTTGCCAATTTGACTACTGAAACCAGCCTCTCAACATGCGCATGCGCGTCTGCTACTTAGACTGTCATGAAGCTGGACTGTGCTGCTACCTAGTGATATACATTGAAAATTATTATATCTACTACAACTGTCTTACTCCTATTTGTTGACTATTCTGATTAAAGTTGAGTAATTTTTGGATGCAATATTCCTAAAAGGACTGCATAGATGGTATCTTCATGAAAATAACAGTGTGCAAACTAGGGACACAAACCCGAAATGTCAGGTTTCTCGAAGCCGACTTTATAGATTGGACGAAGTTTATTTTTCAATGGCTCTTCCAGCCAATTCAGGACCTTGGCATATTATTCAGTTCCATAATCATTTTTCACAGACGGTAGGACTCCTTGGACGGGAGATCCGCCCGCTGCAAGGCCGCTACCTACAAACAGGACAATAGAAACACAGAATAAACGCATACACACACCAAACACCCATGCCTTAAGTGGGATTCGAACTCACGATCCCAGCGTGTAGCGGGCGAAGACAGTTCATGCCTTAGACTCCGCGACCACTGTGGGACGGATTTAATTGTTATTCGGTATTCAGAGACCATCAATGGTCTACTGCGCAACAATCGGTTTCGTTTCCAAGGCAACGCAGTCAAGCTAAATCGTAAGGGTATGCACGTACTCGTAAGATATGTGTAATGTGCAATCAATTTTACTTTGTAAAGGACCCCTAGAAACGAAAGAAACATATATGTCTAAAATAGCGAAATAATTTTGTATTTGGGACAGTCGAATAGAAAGAGATAAAACAGAATCATCAAGAAACAAGAAAACAAGTCCAGCAGGAAACTGAAGCCTATATTCTTCAGGCTGTGAGCAAATCAAGCCCAGACGCGAACTCCATAGGGCTTCTTCCGCTACGAGACAAAAATTAACAGCACGTGTATGAGAGTAGTCTCAACAACTGTCGATGGTCGTTTTCACTACAGGAGCAACAGATAAAATCCAGTATAACACTGGCATGTCCGTAGATATTACTCAGCTGAAAGCATCCGTCACTGCATAGCATTACATCACTAACATGGAGCCGCGTCCTTCTTGAAAAGCGGCCAGTTGTTAAGCTACTCAACAAATTTCCAGCATTATATTACAGTGTTCAGAACAATCCGCCACTGGTCTCTACTATGAGCCAGTTGTATTCTGTCACTAACCTTCCCCCATTCTATTTCCCTGAGATCCATTTTAATATTATCCTCCTATTTACGTCTTGTACTTCGCAGTGGCCTCATTCTTTTACGTTTTCCTACAAAACCCTATTTGCTCTCCTCTTCGTCCCCATTCTTGCTTCATGACCTACCAATCTGGTCCTCTTACTTTGTGATTAACTGACTAACTTCATGGAGCTGAGCGCGTCTTGAGAATCCATCAATTGTGCAGCTACTGAAGAACTTCCCAGCATTTTATGGGACCCAAGGATTCATTACAGTGTTCAAAAGAGCCCTCTACTTGTCTCTATCCTGAGTCAGATCGATCCAATCCATACCACTCAATTTTATCTCTCTAAGAACCATTTTAATATTGTCCACTCACTTACGTCTTGGTTTTCTAAAGGTCTCTTTCCTTCTCGCCTCCCATCAGTACCCTATGTGAATTCTTCTTCTTTCAAATTCATGTTATATATCATGTCCACCCCATCCTCCTTGACTTCATCGTTCTAATTATACTTGGAGAAAAGTACAAGTTATGAAACTCCTCATTATGCAGTTTTCACCAATCTCTCATCATTTTATCTCTCTTCGGTCCAAATATTTTCCTCAACACCCCCTTCTCAAACACGCTCTGACTATGATCCTCCCTTAATGTCAGAGATCAAGTTTCAGACCCATACAGAACAACAGACAAAATTATAGTTGAAGAAAGCAGTCTTCTGGGATTTGGCACCGTGTATAAATGGTGTTAACCGACGTTTCGGAGGAACGTATCGCCTCCATCTTCAGGGTAGAAGAAAATATAAGAATTCTGCAAGCGAAGAGACCGTGAGAACCGGTAANGGTTAACACCACTTATACACGGTGCCAAATCCCAGAAGACTGCTTTCTTCATAGTCACCGCCGTGAAAGCCTCAAATCTTACAAAATTATAGTTCTGTATATTCTAATTTTTACGTTACCATTGCAGGCATAAATTGGAAGCGAGGAGAAATCCAACGGCAGTTCAAGAAGTATTATCATGAGCAAGTAACGACAATTGGGAAAGTCGGTATACACACAGATACGTGTACTTGGCGTTTAAGCTTCAGGCCGATACCATGGATGGATAAGGCAGTATATATGTAGGTATCTCCTTAGCCAGGATTATCTCCGAAACTATCTTGATATCGGCAATAAGGGCGATCGCTAATAAAACTTGTGACAGAGCTGAAATAAACGTGTATTACAGTAAAACATGAAGATCGTTGTGAAGTTGAAACCATAACGAGCTCCAAATCCAGCTGAAGGGCTCTTTTTATGATAAGCACAACTAATTTATTGTTTATGTAAGATTTGAGGCTTTCACAGCGGCGACTATGAAGAAAGCAGTCTTCTGGGATTTGGCACCGTGTATATGTATATACACGGTGCCAAATCCCAGAAGACTGCTTTCTTAATTTATTGTTATCGATAATTTTTCCTCGTTCTTCTGGACGGATAATAAAATCTTGTCTCACATACTGAGGGGAAACGGGAAGTCCTCGAGAATAAAATGAATTGAAACACACTTAAAAGAGCGCGGTAGCGTAGTGGTTAAGGTACTATGCTACAAGCCGGAAGGTCGCGGATTCAAGTACCGAGGGGGTCGTTGGATTTTTTCAATTGACCTAAACCTTCCAGACGCACTATGGCCCTGGGGTCGACTCAGCCTCTAACAGAAATGAGTACCGGGAATTAATTAAATAATTTTCCTGGGGGGTAAAGCGCGGCCGGCGCCTATTCAAATAAGAGAAGGGTCAAAATTATATTCAGTGTGAGTAAATATTCAATGTTTATAGTTTACAAATTAAGCACTACGACATGAAGACGTATGGAGGAATGGCTGCATAGATCCACGTATTCTTGAACTCGGCACTAACTGGAGGTGAGTGGTCAGCTTCACGTCCCGGCAGCTCTAGTCCCGGGGAAATATACCCCGGTACCCACTGGACAGGAGGCTCTGTGAGCCCAAGGATCGGTATGAAAGGCTTGGAGGGGTGAAAAATCATATTTCCAACACCTCGACGGTCCAGCCCCTCAGCCTTTCGCTTTACCGACAGCTCTGTCCCGGCACTGCTGCTTATTTAGTAAAATTATTACACACGCAAAATAAACATTAAATAAATTGTTTAACCGATTAAATAGAATTATACATAAAAATATAAAATAAATCTACTTTTAAAGCACCTAAATTATAATTTTGAAGCCATGATTGATTGCTGGATATATTTATATAAGCTCTGAAATGTATTCATAATATCAGTTCTTTTTAATTATCTCGCCTGTGAGGCTTGTGACTGTATATAAAATATGTTTAATTTTCCTCCACAGCGTTTGTTAGATATACTTTCCCTTCGATAGGTAATTTAGCAAGATATATGCAGAAACGCGTGTAGGTTTTCACATACATTCGTCACTAAACGTGCCGAGCTAAATAAAAATTGAAATGGCTCATCAGTCTTCCGTAGAATTCTTCTTTAACATAGCCATGAAAGTAGGTGTAGCGGTTTCAGGATTGTTTCATTCGTGCCTACAGACGGACGGATATAACCAAATGGGCTTTCGGCAGGTTTGATAAAGAGCCTAGAAGGAAATTCATATCTAATATTGCTTCGTTGTTCTGTGCTCACCATTTCATAATTCGCGATCTAAGTGCCTAAAAGTACTTTTTCTCAAATTCACAAATTCAATAGAAAGTCCGTCGAGTGTAACAATGTACTTTTTCTTTTTTGTATTGCTAGTGGGGTTGGACTAAGGCTGAAAACCCACTGACGCGACAAGCCGCGCGCGGTTAAGTTTTGGAACGCGGCACACAGGCGGCAGAGCTGTCGCACGCCTAATATGTACAACTAACGGACGCGCGCCACAAAGAGCGGCTAGCCGCTCGCGACTAGTCGCATCAGTGTTTTTTCAGCCTAAGTCCCTTGTACTGCGGCCATTTCTGGCCTATTGTACAAGCCCCAGATGATAGGTGAAGGTGATTGTGGAGTAATTGGTGGAATGAAGATTGGCAGGGGAAATTGACGTACTCGGAGAAAACCTGCCCCAGCGCTACTTTTTCCACCACAAATCCCACTTGAACAGGCCCCCGCGATGGAAATCCAGCGACTAACCTCTTGAGCTATGGCGCGGCATTGCCTAAAAGTAACAATCAGATATCAAATTCCTGAACGCATGCAGACATTGATGAAGTGGTTTCAGTTTTAGATCAGAGACGTGGAAATAAATGTGTTAGAGTTAACGCAAATTATGGAAGACTTAATAATTTTCTCCTGCTACGTACTTTCCTCCACATAAATTTTAACAAAAAAGTCTTACAAAGCGACTGAAATTAAGTAGTGGGCCTGAACGCTTTTATGGAAAAAGTCTGCTCTCTGAAGAAACGCAGAACCTTCCGTGAAAATGGAAATAAAACAAAACATCAAACTATCGACAGTTTCCAATCGATTATACCTAACATTAAAACATTACACATTTGCATAAGACAGGCCTGAATTTCGTTTTAAGATGCATAATCACTTCTTCATGCTATCGTCCATCGGAATACCTGGACTCAGTTCCAGGGGCTTCGAAAATAGAAAATTTATAAAATCAATCTTTTTTTTTTCTGTAATTTGGTATGATTACAATTGTCCTAGAAAATAATTTTAAAGGGATATGTTTTCAAAGAAATACACTAATTATTTTTCACGTTGGAAACATTATATATAGGGTTCTATTCTACGCAGGGGATGCACACGGCGATCAGTATAAGGTACAGGAGCAGTAAAGAATATAAGATCAGTCTAGGAATATACGCATATGTACATATATATATAGTCTATCCATACAATTTACCTTAGAGGCCTGGACAGCACAGTCAGCATAGCGACGGCCTAAGGGCTGGACGTCCAGGGACAGACCGGTTATGGGTCCTACCCAGTGTCCTATCTAATGGGTACCGGGGGCCCTTTCCCCGAGGATAAAACGGCCTGTGTGTGAAGCTGACCACTCACCTCCACCTGGTGTCGAGGTCAAGAATGTTGGAGCTATAGTTAAACTCCCCCTTATGTCTTCATGGCGTGGTAATCAATGAATTAATTGATCTTAATAAATATGAAATGTAATTATTTCACCACAATTTAATTTATGAACAACGAATGAACACTAATGTTAGTTTTGAATAACGGTGAGGTTGCGCCATGCACGTCAACTGATCTGTCACTTTACTTGAAGGCCTAAGTAAAAATGGAAGATTACTCTTGCGTTATCGGCCCCTCAGAAAAATCTTGCAGACAAACATCCCAGAAATTAATACCGTCACAATTATGGGTGACTATCGACCAGGCTTTGGATAATTGGATATTGGATTTATTGACCACTTTAACAAAAACCCCGCAATTACACTTAATTACAGCACCATCGCTGATCTCCACACTTTACAGATCACTAGAGCATACAGTCAAGTGTTCGCAGTCTGTTATTAGACGTTTCCTGGTAATGGGATCTAACAAATGCTACTCTTTTACCTCCTGGCTCAAGTCCTCTCTGAATCGCAGCTCCCTTCCAAATGACTATTCCTGAGTCTGAGTCTGAGTCTTATGTCACGACCGACGGTCAGTCGGCCAGTCTATCTTGGAAAAAAGTACCCATCTGGGGCTTACGACCAGATTTTTATTACTTTCAGACAGTTGTGGGTTTGTTGATGTGGGGCGCTCTCTCTGACGAGAGGACGGATCTGTCGTTTACAATTGCTGCTGGTTCTCGCCAGCTTAGTTATCTTCGGGTCCGAGTACCGTGGGACTCGCGACCATATCTTATTCTCTCAGATTTGAGACTTTCCTTTTCGTCGCCGCCTACGACTCGCAGGGCTACGGAGGAGGTATTCGAGCCCGCCTCCACATGGGATATCCTCCTTACAACCCTTTAGCATGGACCGAGTAGAAAAAGCCGTTTCCAACAGCACCTCTATTGTTGCCGAGGGAACATTTTACAGAGCTGTTGCCTAGAAATGGCTCTACACGCTATAATATACATGTATATTATTTCCTACATTGTACTGGAGTGTAAATAACGCCTATCGGGCGCTTTAGTCGTGTATCTTTCCGTCCTGATAATTATTATAATTAATGGTGATGTAACGTAGAACTACTACAGTTCCTCAGTGATTTTATGGCCCCTAGTGTCAGCGCTTCAATACAGTAATGGCCGACAGTCACGTGTTTGCCAGGCGCATTGACAAACTCTGTTTCGCAAGTGAACCCTCTGACCAGTCGTTCTGCCGCTAGACATGCTGACAGGAACTCTGTTCTCTGGAAGCTTATACTTTCACGCTACGAGTTCAGGAGCTGAGATGCAGATTTGACATTAGCGTCATGTCCTTCATTCAGATCTCGGACTTGCTACGTCACGCGTAGGTATGGGAGGGGTCTTAAGATCGCAGTGGATCTGTAATAATTATACCGATCCGGGATTTTTTAAAAATTAAACATGATTGTTCTACCTGTACAACTCATTCTTCTTCCCCTTGCTCCATCCATCGGCCCATCTGTCTCTCTATCTATCTGTACTTTCTTCTAACATACTTACTCATCTACCTACCAAGAGTCCGGGTTATTTTTAGACCTGCTCATTTTAAACCGAATGGACAGTGATTCAGATAAAAAATTGAAGGGTATAAGGTTGATGACATGGCCTTAACTCAGTACGTCACTCTTCCGCCTTCCCACAATGCAGATTCAACAACTGCCCTGCTACTTTTCGCCAAAATTCTCCATGTTTCTCCTCATCGGAGTCCAGAGGCCAGATCTTAAACGGCCCATTTATACTTTCAAAAACACTTCCGTCCAGTTCTCCGTCTGGAACATTTGTCCACCTTCTTTCATCCAGTTCTTTCTTGCTTTCTTATTTCTTTCATGATTGCTTACTTATTTTATTCCTTCCTCCTTTGTTGTATTTTGTATCCTTTCTCTTTTATTTCTTTCATAGTTCAGCTGCTGGGATTAACACGTGACACATGCAGCAAGTTATGTCGCTTTTCATATTAATTAGATTTGTCTCAGGGAATATTATAAGGAGACACGGCCAGTCTTCAAGGCCAGAACTGTGTGATTCCAAGCATTTTGTTTGAGACAGTGAAGGCAGTCCCAACCTGTGAGCTATGAATACCAGTTCCTTTCCTTGCCTTATATTTAGACTATAGAAGTAATTTTATTCAGCATACTTCATTAATTAGGCACTACCCCAGGATATCATACAGGGGAGTCAAGTGCTGCTCCAACATCATTGACCTTGGCATTAGATGGCGGTAAGTGGTCAGCTTCAAGCTCCCGTCGCTTTACTAAAGGGGACAGATCCCCCGGTACCCATTGGATAAGAGACTGGGTGTGCCAGAGACGCGGTCTGGACGCTATGGAGAAGGAAAACAATTACTTACACCTGTCGAGAATTGAATCCCGGTAGTTCAGTCCAAAAGCTAGCCGCTATAGCGATTATAAAGCCTCTCCTTAAAACATCTGCCCAAAATGCCACTAAAATCAAATTTGTTACTCGTAATTTCAATTAAAAATTCCTTACTCTAGTTTTGGAATGTAAGTAATGTTTGGTCGTTTAGCACTAAAACACAGAACATGTTTGAATTAAGAGTTACCAGCAGCGTTCGTTTTATTTATTTCTCTCGTGGAATTCTCAAACTCGGCCTGAGCGTCAAGGTCGGAGCATACAACACACCAGAAAATGAGCAATTTCTGACTTTTTCAAATTCGCCGATATTGACACCAACGGGAAGGAGAAGAAGGCTCGTTATCAGACTGGGCATTACGTTTCGTAACGTCATATACTCGTATATTTTATGGCTGCGATTAGTTTGTCTTGGAAACTTAACTCAGTGGAAGCTTCTTATTGCGCACACTTCATGGAAAAAAAGCACCCGAAATACAGGCGACCGCCGGTCACGGTAGCCAAGCGGTCTAAAGCATGTACTGTATTCGCTCGCTTGGAAACCGGGATCGTGGGTTCGAATCCCACTCAGGGCATGGATGTTTAGTTTATGTGTGTGCGTTTTTCTGTGTTTGTGTACATGTAGAGGCCTTGTGACGAGCTGATCACCCGCCCAAGGAGTTCTAACGAATGCGTAAGATCTAGAAAAACCGAAGTGAACGGAGAAGTTCATGGAGGTAGGCCTAAGTCCACTGGGGCTGTAGTGTCAGGGAAGAAAAAAAACATCGTGTATATTGAACATCTCCCAGACACCGGAAAGTGTCCAATACAATACAGCTGTCGCAGATCTTCAGGCACATAAGGGATTTCTTGCTAAAGGAATTCCTACATGTTAAAAGTTGTCATGAGGCTTTCATTTTCGTCTTTATCAGTTCACTTCAGGAGATAGTAACATCTCAGGAACGACAATAACTGACATGAAAAACAGGTCTATTGGAGCGTTCTTGAATCCGAATTATGGAAAGAGTATAGTGCCTTTAATAAATCAGTAGAACTGGAATATATATATATAAAAGGCCAACAGAAAATTTTCGGATGCTACTGCCATACCAAGAGCTTCAGATATGAATGTCACCTATTTGACATGTACACCAGCAGAACTTTACAAGGACTGAGAACATTTACAAATGGAATCGGCTAACACATAACTGCAACTTCCTCCGAAATGACAGTATCCATCTGCCACTATACACAGCATCACTCAAAAAGATATCATAATTTCTGTGCATTGTACAGTATTACTGTAATGTTATGCAAACTGCTATGTTAGTTGTAACAGTGTCAAGTGATATTAGCGAATTTTAACGATTTTCTTTTAATATTATATCCACAATCCTCAGGCTGGGCAACTCAGAGAAGGCCTTCAGGTTATATATTATATTATTACCTAATTTCATACTGTTAAGAAATAGATTCCATTAGGTCAAGAGTGAATTCCACAACCCAGATAAAGAAATAAAAAGTGGCAGGCACCTATACCTGGCCAGACAACGCACTTGGCGTTGTGGCTAGATTCCTTCAACAACACATGGGCTTGACACTGGGCTAGCCCATAAGACACTTATTGTTTCATGTGGGGAGCGGTTTATCTGTTTTCCTTCCCGTGATATCATAGATATATCATAATTATTATCGCCAGCATTTAAGGAAGTCACCAGAAAATGTCATGTCGTTAAGCGACAAATAACTAAAACTTCTTTAAGCACAACCGATAATTGCTTTGTTTACAGACGTATTAAAGCTTATACTAAATATGAGTCTAGTTAAAGGTCTTTCTAACCAATGGTTATGGAATCTGGTGATTCATCACAGTGATCACAAAATTACAACGTTCAATGCTTTCGTGAGCATTGTGTGTTCCTATGACGAATTATAAAACCCATATCCCTTTAAAGCCCAGTAGTTCTATATGTACCATTCGTTTTAAGACACTAAGAGTCTGCAGGATGCTCACACAGTGCATTTGTGTCTCTCGGATGCTTCTCACAATAAACAGGGGTTTCCCCTTACACAGCATTAACGGTCGATGTGTTAACGGAGGCGTAATGTGTTTTCTGTGACGTACGAAAGGAATATTTTCATGTTATTTATGCTTATGAAATCACCATTTTGTAGCAGAACTTCCGTCTAATTGTCTCTCATGTTAAAGCAAACAAATTAGTTAAAACTGGCTCGATTTTCAAATTAGTTGCATTATACTAAGTTAAAAACGAAGATAATTCTTCTCAGAGTTTCAGGTTAAGGACTATAATTCCTTCGTCATCAGCATCGAGGTCTGGACCTTCCCCTCTGTTTCTCTATTTCATGGGTCGATCCTTCCAGGGTAATTTCTAGCGTCCAACGGGTCTTGCTCCTTCATCTGTACGTTCCATTAACCGTTTTGGAATGCATCGAGGTTCATGAATCTAGTTGGGTTTACTGTTCTGAATTAAGTTATTTAAATTGTATATATTTAGTTCGTTCATAGCCACTATGTTTCATATAAAAATATGAAAATAAGTGTCATGGCAGCGGTGGACACTGCAGTGGAACTGCTGCAGTGCGTTCAAAATGGCTGTACTTCTGTCCGCAAGGCTTCTGGCATTTTTCAGGCCGTCCTTGCATCCATGCATCGTCAGAATAAGACAGGAGAGCAGAAGCATCATTTTGAGAACCTACTCTGACCCTATTAACAAATGTTACCTATTGTGACTGGAATAGCATAATGATTATTTTGTCTTAAACAGAAATGAGTACCAGGAATCTTTCTGGGGTGTAAAAGGCGGCCGGAGTGTAAGGCTGACAACCTCACCGACATCTGTGAGCTGACCGTCTAGCACATGTGGGAGCCTCGACGTCTCACAACCCTATGGGCCTCCGCTGCCTGCTAGAGGGATAGCTACGCCTTTTTCTTCTTTCAAAACTTTGTTTTTAGTTACTTCTTGTGTTCATTCTTGAACAAAACATTTCTTTATTAATAACGGCTGTCTAAGAATGTTTAACTTAAGGTCTACTGACCTACTGCTGAAGTTACTGCTGTAACAGAAGTTCTAATGTCGTACTGCTGTACGGAACACCGGGATAATTGTGTGTTTCATTGTTGAATGTAGAAAGTGACAGAGATAGAAGACAAAGCAATTATTCACATCTTCCACTCCCAACTCGCGTCTACTTCATAGATCCCTAGCGTACGTAACGGTTATATCCGAATTCCCACAGTCCTGCTCTTACCGCGAGTGCATTAAAGTCTCCAAATCATTATCGAAGCATTGCCGGACCCATGTTCATATGAATTGTTTTCACAGCGTTCAGCAACAGCCCTCACCTTCCTTTATTTTTTCATATAATAAAAGTAGAATCTTGACTTTTAATATGTTCTTTTTTGTTGTCCACGATTATGCTTTTGATCAGATGTCATCCTCTGGATGTCATAAAATTTAATTTGTCTAATTACATCGTCATTCTCAATTTGTCTATATATTTATTTCATTTCTGATTTAGCAACCGAAAATTGTCTTAATAATAATATATAAGGCCGGTCACGGTAGCCGAGCGGTCTTAGGCATGTACTGTCTTCGTTCGCTTGGAAACCGGGATCGTGGGTTCGAATCACACTCAGGTCATGGATGTTTAGTTTGCGTGTGTGCATTTTTTTGTGTTTGTGTACAGGTAGAGACCTTGTGACGAGCTAATCACTCGCCCAAGAAGTCCTACCGAATGTGTAAGATCTAGAAAAACCGAAGTGAACGGAGAAGTTCATGGAGGTAGGCATAGGCCCACTGGGGCTGTAGTGTCAAGGAAAAAAGATAATATACAAAGACTTCATTAAAATTATCTCATTTACGAGTAACAGGAACCTAAGGAGTAACTAAGTTAAATATCAAAGAGTAAGCATCCAAAGGATGTGAGACGCTCCTTCCTGTCCGTGAATTCATACTGTGCTCATCGATGTAAGATTTGAGGTTCTCTACATTCTCATTCCTGTTTGTGTGAGGATATACATACATATACACCTACACGCATATACACACTCTGCAAGCACATGCATACATTTATATACACACAGGCCTACACACGTACGCACGGTTTATGGAGCGCATCATAAAAGCAGGAAATGCATGAGAACAAAATAGGACGTAGAGTGGTTTACCCTGAAACTTCATTGTCATCATAGTCTCGTTTCAATAACCAAGAGTTGGACAACCGAAAGATTTATGCATATGACTTGCAGGAATCCCATTTGCAGGCCTACGACTTACGAAAGAAGCCACTTGCGGCTACGAACAGACAAGCATCGTGTATTTATTTGTAAAGTTCCACAGAATTTGGATTAGTTTACGTGTGAAGAGATATTCGTATGGCTGCGAGTGTTGTTAGGACGGCCGATTACCACGAAATTCAGTACGAGCATCAGTCAATTGAAGGTCACAACATAGCTATATATTGCACTTCATCAGATTCGCTACTCAGATCATAAGAATCCTTTCCTCTCGGAAGGTAAGGTAAAGTTAAATTTGTCCCTGTGGCACTACGCCATGAAGGCGTATGGGGGAGTGGATGTATAGATCCACATTTTATTGACCTCGGCACTAGCTGGAGGTGAGTCATCATATTCATGCCCCGGCCGCTTTACCCCCGGGGAAAGAGCCCCGCGTACCCATTAGATAGGTTGGATGAACCCCAGAGCCGTCTATACGATTTCGAGAGAAGAAAATTCTTGACTCTACCGACACTCGAAATCCAACCCTTCAGTCGTCTGGCTGGTAGCCAGTCGCCATACCGACTACGCTACCCCGGCTCCTTCTCGCCTCAGGGATGATGCTATGTTGTCCGGCAGAACGTCACGGACGTCTTGGAGGCCTGTTGCCTCCATCTTCAGGGTTGAAGCGAGAGCAAACAATTTAAGACCATGAAGAAAGAAGCCACCCCAGCATATGCCCTGCTCACTGCATACTCAACTTGTCCTTGACGACGAAGATGGTCCACTACATTCAACCGAAACTTCGGTACCGGACTGCAAGACGTTACATTCCAAAATATAGGATTCTTCAGGAATGTCCAGGAGACGAAGTGGGATTGAAACTAGACGGGACACATCAACTGCTGGTCTATGTTCATGATGTGAATCTACTGGGTGATAACACAGATGCCGTGAAAACCCACACAAACTTTAATTGACGCAAGTAATGAGGTTGGTCTAGAAGCAAACACAGAGAAAACAAAGTACGAGTATATTCTGCTGTCTCGCCACCAGAACGCGGGGCAAAATCATGATATAAATATGGCTAACAGATGCTTTGAAATGTGTCGCAGTTCAAATATTTGGGAACGACAGTAACAAACCAAAATTTGATTCAGGAGGAAATTAAGAGGAAATTTAATTTAGATAGTGCTTGCTACCTTTCAGTCCAGAAATTTTGTATTTTCCTCTGTTGTCTAAAAATTAAAAAATTAGAATATATAAAACTATAATTTTGCCTGTGGTTTTGTATGGGTGTGAAAATTGGTCTCTGACACTAATGGAGGAACATATAGACTGAGGGTGTTTGAAAACAAGGTGCTGAGGAGGGATGAGGAGACAGGAGGTTGGAGAAAACTTGTACTCTTCGCCAAGTATAATTAGAATTATCAAATCAAGGAGGGAAAGATCGGCAGGGTATATAGCAGGAATGAAGAGAAAAGGAATGTATATAGGCCATTGGTGGGAAAGACAGAAGGAAAGAGACTACTAGGAAGAACAAGACGTAGGTAGGTGAATAATAGATCTTAGAGAGAGGGGATGGGGAGATGTGGGCCGGATTGATCTGGCTCAGCATAGGGACCAGTGGAGGGCTCTTGTGGACACAGTAATGAACCTTCGGGTTCCTTAAAATGTTCGGAAGTTCTCGAGTAGCTGCGTGATTGACAGCTTCTCAAGAAGGGGCCAGCTCCGTGGAATTAGCTACATATCACATTCACAGTAAAAAAATCGTCTTTGTTCAAGTTCTTATGTGTACTGGAGTGAGGATTATGACCATGAAATGAACCCAACATGAGATTTTAAACAGACCTTTTCATATTTCCTGTGAATAAATTAGAAAAATGAAAGAGATATTTTGAAAAGTTGATTTTCGGCCATTTGGTTTTTGTGCGATCCTCTTTGTGCACTCCTTCAACGCTTAAACGACTTCGCCTATTTTCTTCATATATGATATAATGTGTTTACATTATGTATAAATATCATATGACACTGTTTACGTCATCTGTAAACATGACATTGTAATGTACAACAGAACAGTAATGTAAACAGACAAAAAAAAATACGCTTCAATAAAACGATACTATTTTCATTAAATTTCACTAATTTGTAGACAGTATTTCTGCAAAACAATTCTGCATAAGTCACATGTCACAGAAATAGCTACACGCTGTTCAGTCATTCCCGTTATTTTAAAGGAAATGATAATGTTGGTAGAATTAAATTTTGAATCATCTTTAAAACGGTATTTCAATTTTGCAATATAACTTATTTTCAACACTATATATTTATATTTCGTGACACGTTCCTCTGATTATCAGCTATCTTTTAATCAACGTGTTCTACAAATCAGCAACGCAGACGAGAATTCAGATTTACCTCTTCGAGGCCACATGTCTCATAGCGTAGGTCCCTCCTGCGTGCCGTCTCCATGTCTGGCACACCACACAAACAACACAAACACTGCATTTGTTAAAATAGAAACTGATCCATCTCACATCACACCTGCAGCAACTTCCATTTCACAGTCATAGAACATGTATTCGCTTGAACAAAACTTTAATGCTTAGCTACTCTTCCTTTTGTGGTCATTTCATGGCCGAATTGTAATAGCATTTCGCATGGCAGTCACGATCTGATTAGCGGATGGAATCTTACTGTTGTACGACAAGCAGAGTTCAACTGATATCGCGTCATAAAGGAAATATGCAATACACTTGTTCAGGCTGGCCGTGCTGTTTGTTGACTTTGAACGTCGCAGTGCAGAGGTTAGCAGCCGTAACAAATTAAGCGCTACGCCATGAAGTGGGGAAGTGGATGTATAGATCCAAATTTTCGTGACCTCGCACTAGTTGGAGGTGAGTGGTCAGATTCACGCCCCGGCCGTTTTAGCCCCAAGGAAGAGCCCCTGGTACCCATTGTATAGGAGGTTGGGTGGACCGCAGAGCCGGTCTGGACGAGTGGAGAAGTGAAAATTCCTGACCTACCGGGACTCGAACTCCGACCCCTCGGCCGTCCAGCTCATAGCCAGTTGCTACACCAGCTACGCTATCCCGGCTCCACATTTTATATGTGTACCTTCATAAAGACCATTCAGATATTTGACTGTCACTATTTTTGAACAATTCAATGTAGGAAGGTAACATACAACGCCTCAAAAAGGGCTCTGCTTAGAAAGAAACGCCTAGTAAGGCCAGAATTTTTTTTTNATACAGTTTCAGGGCACCTCCCCTTCACAAACTAGGATGGTAGAATGAGTTAAGCGAGAAGTGTCATGTCAACAGATAAGAGCAGGCCTTTTTCTTAATGTATTTATTATTGTAAATAGACAGTGTACATATTGGAAAATGTACGCAGGGAGTTCTGATTCACCTGTTAGTAACCATCCCGACCTCAACCGAGCCCGAGCTTCCCTAGCCAAGACAGCCGACGGCAGCCGAGTGCAACGTAGATGTTAGCAAAAGAGTAATAACCGACGAAAGTATTTTTAAGTTCTCACCCCCCTCCCCCTGAGGTGTAACACCTCTACCTGTACATAAACACAGAAAAACGCTCACGAACATCAATGCCCTGAGTGGGATTCGAACCCACGATCCCGGCTTCCGAGCGAGCGAAGACGGTGCATGCCTTAGACCGCTCGGCTACCGTGACCGAAGGCCAGAAATACTGACCTGAAATAACATGAGGCCAGCATGAGGCTGGTTACTTTACTTTACCTTTTACTTGCAAGGTCATTCCTCCGTTGTCTTTGATTACGAGTTGGACCTGTGATCTCTGATTGGTGGAGGGCTCATCGGATGTTGTCTTGCAATGTGACAAGTCACAAATTGTGAACCCTTTGTTGCAGCATGCCCAGTAACCAGGGGAAAAAAATATATCTTGTTTCTTGTACACTAAACTGTTCCAAGTTCGTTCCAGGCATCGTAATCTAGTAATTTACAAGTGGAGAATTTTTTTGACCAGTCTCATGATTCTGAAAAATTCAGCTGTCACTTCATCCGACGCTTTCAAAGAGCGGCTGTGCTTAATTGCTTAAGCACTATGCCGTGAAGGCGTATGTGGGAATGGAAATATAGCTCCAGCATTTTTTTTCTTGGCATTAGATGGAGGTGAGTGGACACCTTCAAGCCCCTGCCGCTTTAAACCCGGAGAAAGAGCCCCCGGTACCCATTAGATAGGAGGCTGGGTGGACCTCAGAGCCAGTCTAGACACTGTGGAGAAGAAGGAAATTTTGCATTGCCGGGAATCAAACACGGGTCATCAAGTTAAATATCTGTCATATCAAAAATGTTATAAATAAAATTTATAGCCATTAAAAAGATTTTCGTTTTGTCATGTACTACCAGTAATTTTTTGTATGCTGAACATATCTGATAAACTTGGTTTCGTATAAAATAGGAGTTGTTATTCGCTGGAATACATTGAAATTAAATTCACGTGACTGCTTTTAGTGCGGAACCTCAGCTTAAAGTTTTGTCGAAATCGATCAAATAGTTTTTGAGATGGATCAACCAGCAAGACAGCAGATATACATGTCTTGAAAATCAGAACTAAAATTCCGTGGCACTCTCTGAAATTCTTTTCATTCTGTAATTACTTAGAGGAAAGGAAAATAAAGAGTAGTGGTCTGCCATGTCAACACTTCCCAAGTTGCAAGTGACAAATTTTGATGGTTAATAAACTAACGTAATGTATCCAAAAATGTACATATTTATCTTTATTTCTCTTCCTTCTCCTTCTGTCTTCTTCTTCTTTTATTAGGGTTTCTGCCCTGTTTCAATTTATAAATAGTCCCTCAAAGCAAGGATCCTTCAGACGTTTTACAAGATTCCTTAGAGGGGGATTGGCCCATCGCAAGGCTTTAACCGCACAGATATAACACGAACACTGAAAGAAGAAAACACACATGAATTCTCTGAGTGGGGTTTGAACCCACTTTCCCTATGATAGAGCATTCGAAGGTATTACGTGCTTTAGACTGCCCGGTCATTGTACCATATTTCTAACATTCAAAATGAAAGGTAAACATTTGTCCCTATGCTTAGCTAATCAAGCACTACGCCATGAAGGCGAATGGGGGAATGGATGTTAGATCCATATTTTCTTGACCTCGGCACTAGTTGGTGGTGAGTGGCCATTCCACACCTGGACCGCTTTAGCCCCGGGGAAAGAGCCCCCGGTACCCATTGTATGGGAAGTTGGGTGGACCGCAGAGCCGGTCTGGACGACGTGGAGAAGAGAAAATTCTTGACCCTACCGGGACTCGAAATCTGATCTCTCAGTCGTCCAGCCCGTAACCAGTCGCCATACCGACTGCGCTATCCCGGCTCCTCACGATCAGCCCGTAACCAGTCGCCATACCGACTGCGCTATCCCGGCTCCTCACGTCCAGCCCGTAACCAGTCGCCATACCGACTGCGCTATCCCGGCTCCTCACGTCCAGCCCGTAACCAGTCGCCATACCGACTGCGCTATCCCGGCTCCCCAACATTCAAGGTGGAAAATATTTTTCCTGTGTAACGAGTCAACCGCGCTAAATAAATCTTTTTACGACCATAATTAGTTATAAAACTTTTAAGTCTTATGTATATACGAAGTTAGGCATGTTATACAAAATTTATGAGACTAATCCAGGTTACCAGAGAAGTTCATGGAGGTAGACCTAGGCCCATTGGAGCTGTAGTGCCAAGGAAAAAAATAATATGAGAGGCGAGGCTTTCACTGTGGCGAATATTTGGATTGCAGACTTCCCGTTAGTGACGCAACAGTAGGGGTCACCAATGCTTCTCAGGAACCTACAGCCTCCATTTTATTCCCGAACAAATGGTGGAAGATTCTTCCGAAACTTTCGTAACCACGCAGCAGACTACACGATAATCCTGACGATGACGTAACGCTAAATTCCAAAGATATAATTCCCACACTAAGGAACCGTATGCTTGTCGGGAGGGGAGAAAGACGTATATTTATTATCCTAAAACTGATCTTCATGTGGGACATGCAAAAGTGAGTAATCAATAAAGGTAATGGTAAGAAAAGGTAAAGTTGTACCTATGCTTAACTAATTAAGCATTATGCCATGAAGGCGTATGGGGGACAGGCTGTATAGACGCACATTTCATTGACGTCGGCAGTAGTTGGAGATGAGTGGTCAGCTTCACGCTCAGACCGCTTTACCCCCAGGGAAGAGACCCCTGTACCTATTAGATAGGAGGTTTGGTGGGCCCCAGAGCCGGCCTGGACGACGTGGAGAAGAGAAAATTCTTGACCATACCAGGACTCGAACTACGACCCCTCGGTCGTCCAGCCCGTAGCCAGTCGCTATGCCGGCTAAGGTAACTGAAGAAAGTTTCGGTGGTGCAATACGTTGAAGTGTTCATGGTGAGTTTCAGGATTGTATGGGTGCTTATCTAGCGGTCCTTAGGCGTAAGAAATGCTGCGTTGATTAAGATATTTTGATTAATTTGACACTATACATTACTAAATTTTACTAAATTTTATTTTATTTAACACAGAATACAAATTTTTGTATATAATTTTTAAGCGCACCTGACTGAGGAGGAAATTAAGAGGCGATTGAACTCGGGTAATGCTTGCTACCATTCAGTCCAGAACCTTTTGTCTTCTCGTCTGCTGCCCAAAAACTTAAAAAATTAGAATATACGAAACTATAATATTGCCTGTGGTTCGGTATTGGTGTGAAACTTGGTCCCTGACATTAAGGAAGGAACATAGATTGAGGGTGTTTGAGAACAGGCTGTTGAGGAGAATATTTGGACCGAAGAGAGATGAAGTGACAGGAGGTTGGAGAAAACTGCATAATGAGGAGCTTCATAACTTGTACTCTTCTCCAAGTATAATTAGAATGATCAAGTCAAGAATGATGAAGTGGGCAGGACATGTAGCACGAATGGGGGAGACGAGGAATTCGTATAGGATATTGGTGGGAAAGCCAGAAGGAAAGAGACCACTGGGAAAACCAAGGCGTAGGTGGGTGGACAATATTAAAATGGATCTTTGAGAGATAGGATGGGATGGTATTGATTGCATTGATCTGGCTCAGGATAGGGACCAGTGGAGGGCTCTTGTGAACACGGTAATGAACTTTCGGGTTCCATAAAATGCTGGGAAATTCTTGAATAGCTGCAGAATTGGCGGCTCCTCCAGAAGGGCTCAGCTCCATGAGTAAGTAGTTAGTTAGTTAGTTAGTTAGTTAGTTATTGGAGCGGGTGGGTTTCCCCATGCACTTAGACCAGTATTGGTCAATTTTGCTTCCCTCTATGATATTCTACCAGTCTCTATATCCTACCGATATTAGTGTGTACCATCAGTCCCGACCCAGCCAGCGAGTTCGGCCTCCACTAGCTTGGCGGTATCTATAATGCTTCCCCCATCTATCAGAGGTGTTAGAGACTACTTGTTGGGCGGGAAACGTCCTTGAATTTGGCTCGGTGACCTCCGTGGAGATGAGGTTCTTTTACGTGCCGTAAAGCTACGACACGGGACACACGGCTTAAAGTCCCTCCCGGAGGACTTGTTCCCTGAATTTTTCCGCCCTTAAAAATTCCACGACCTCCGCCGGGTTTGAACCCGCGTACCACGAGTCATGAGGTGGGAACGTTACCTCTAGACTACGGAGGCCGCTCCGTAAGTAAGTAAGTAAGTAAATAATTTTCAAGCGCGCTTAGAACAGTCAACAAATGGAGCCCGATCGTTGTAATGTGAAGATGATCACGGGAACGATGGAGCGGCTGGGGTGGAGGGGTAAAGAGAGAAGCCCGATCCGGCCTGACGGAACAGATAGATGCTTTGAAGTCTTCAGAATCTTCATTCAGACCCAGAGCATCTCAGACTTTAAGAGAGTAAAGGAACTGTTACCGTCAATAATCTATTTCCGTTAAGGGCTCCAGATATCCTTATCACAATCAGCAGCATATATGGTCTTATTTACTGGAATTTTAAACTAATTATTTAATTCTTCAACTTAATTAATAATCTCGACTGTCTTCACTTCTCACATGGAAATTCCCAAAGGAACGCGGTAGCGTAATTGGTTGAGGCACTATGCTACAAGCCGAAAGGTCGTGGGATCGAATCCCGATGAGGTGGATTTTTTTTCAATTTATCTAATCGTCCCAACCGCGATATGGTCCTGGCGTCGACTCAGCCTCTAACAGAAATGAAAACCAGGAATATTCTTGGGTGTAAAGGGCGGCAGGTACGTAAGGCTGACAGTCTTACCGACATCTGTGAGCTGATTGTCTACAAAACGTGTGAATTTCAACATCTCACAACCCGATGGGCCTCCGCGGCCTGTTACAGGGATAGCTGTATCTTTACTTTTTATAAACTTCATATTTTACTCTTACAACCGTGTTTCCTTGTTATTAGAATTATACAAAGTAACCATGGCTGACCCGTATACAGGAATGAAACTCATAACGTGTTTATTGGTGATAAAGATGCTGAACATGGTGGCCGATCACAGTGGCCTCGTGGTCTAAGTCATGAAATGTCTTTGCCTGCTCCAACACTGTGATCGTGGGTTCGAATCCCACTCAAGGCATCGATGTCTGCATTTATTCTGTGTTTGTGGTGTGCTGTATAGGTAGTGGCCTTGCGACTGGCTGATCCACCATCCAAGGAGTCCTACTGATTTTCTTAGGATTTTGAAACTAAAATGAAACAGAGCGCTTAACATATGTCTTACACTCCAAAGAGGGAGTAACAGGAAAGAGAGAGAGAGAGAGGACGGGCACGGCATATCTTGTGGACAAAACAGAGTAATTATTGAGATAAACACAAAAGGTTCATTTCCATCCTTGTTTATTAGTGGAAAAGTACACTGTGAATCATCATTAAGGGTCAATGTTGCAGCAAATACCGCGCTCCATTCTGATGCGTTGCCGTGAGAACGGATAGAATATTTACCATTCAGTCAGGAAAATAACGGAATTCAGATCTACCTCGGACATATATGCGTCGACGAAAACGTGACGCAAGTCGGGTTCGTTATGACATGTGACGTTTAGGTCGACTTTCCTGGAGATCAAGGCTCACATTTAAACGTTGTAGTCCCTGTTACGCTACAATTCTATGGTCTTTATGTGAAATCTACGAAATAACATCAAACAACATATTGTGGCGTATAGACCCGTTGCTAAGCAGTGACTCTGTAAACAGCGGCCGTTGCTACGTAAAGCCGCAACATATATAAACGGTGTTTTTTATTTGATCCATTACGCGACCGTTGCTATGCAACGGCGCGGTGAACACATCTCTACAACAAAAGAGGGACTGTGTTTTCTGCGTAGTATATGTTGAGAAGTTATTTTGAAGACAACTGTTGCTACAGTTCAGTTGCAGGGTATTAGTCGTGAGCACAGAAGCTGTAGAAGATTAATTTCTGATTCGTTGCAAGGAAACATCTAGTGAAAACAATGCAGAGGAATAGCCATTGTCGAGAGTTGTTACCTAGCAAAAACTAGTGAAAGCAGACTGAGAAGACTTCAATGTGGAGTGATTTGTAGTGTGGAAATCAGCAATAGTGTTATATTTATTTGTAGTTACGACCTGGAAGTAGTCAATAAATCTATTCAATAAACTATACCCCGTGAATAGTCGCTAACACAAGTGACAATATTATTAGACATTTGAAATATTGTTTAAAGACTCATCATATGTTCTCCTCCACGGAAATTTTTAGTAAAATGTTTCCATCACTTCCTTCCATGGACTTTTCACTTCTGTATCCACTAATCATTTTACTATGGGGCGCTACAAGCACCTAACGGCATCCTGAAATAAATCGTAAGAAAGAAACAGTTTATATAACTCTGTACTGGATTTCGGCCTCGAGATCCAAACTTCAGGTGACAATTTGTTTCGCACGTCGTTTTGTATGCTTACTATTGGAGCGGATTTGTCACACTGCCGTTTGATACGTTAATTGTTACGTAACGTCCGTGTGTCAATAGTTAACAGCTACGCTGTTTTGTTACCTGGTTAGTGTCAATGTTACATTGACATATTGTCAGCGGTGATCTGCTATATCAGCATAAGAAAAATCCCTAGAGTAAGGTGGTCGCCCAGAGGTTCAAATCAACATCACAATGTATGATATTCTTGTGCGATGTCCTAGCTCTTAAGTCAGTAAAATTGTATATTAGATCCTTTGATTACAATTCTTGCGCCAAATTATGTTCAACTGCATTCTCTGCCAGTCCAGTCATCTATGTTTCCGTCATTTTTGTTACTTCATTAACGCAAGCTTTGAAAAGATAGGTTCGCCATTTGACGCCGTAGTAAGCAGAGATTGCATATTTACCAAAACTATAATCGAAAACTCATTACTGGTACTAAAGAAAATAAGAACTTCCAGTAATGATTAATGTAATCCTAAAATATATAAAACTTGGCAAAAAAGGTTTGCTTTTACTATGGTAGAACTATGGGCCCTTTACAAAATAATCGGTGGAAAACGCGATGTAGAATTTTGAGAAACAAAGAACTAGGAAACAGAAGCGTGCCATGGATCTCAGCATATATATATATAACAGAATTTACAACTGAAATAAAATACACTGGTAACAATATAAAAGATTATAACAACACAGCGAGGCCCGAACAACTGGACAACGACATTAAAGAGTCCTGCTCTTCAAACGACGGAACCACGACGTGGCAGACACTCAACTTCCTTTGAAAAGAAGCAGCACAAAAGACACGAACCAAATTTCTTCTAGATTTAACAAAGTTTTTAAACCATACTTGTAAACAGACTAATTATGAAAAAGTTAAGTAGTTCCGTTCAGTGTGACTGGTTACGATTTTCTTATTTCAATTATTCATGCCCTTACATGTTTCGGTCTTCAAAGACCATCTTCAGAGGGACACCTTTACATCAATACAGTTAGAAACCAATATTACAGTTAACGTTCTAAAAGTTAAAATATATACATACAATATAAATAATATACAATTGGCTGTAAAATCTGAAGTTTTTACAACTACAGCGGCTGTTCCAATATATTAAAATATTTATAGTTAGTTTGTTAAGATTCTATTGGAATTCGTAAACCAAGCTGGTTTGTGTCGTCCCTCTTATTGTTTCTTTTGACGGGGGCCGATTGTGTGCCACCTTTTCGGATTCCAATAGAATCTTAACAAACTAACTATAAATATATTAAAGTATTGAAACAGCCGCTGCAGTTGTAAAGGCTTCAGATTTTACAGCCAATTGTATATTATTTATATTGTATGTATATATTTTAACTTTTAGAACATGTACTATAAGGCTGAAAACCCACTGACGCGACAAGCCGCGCGCGCT
>NW_019729897.1:1561272-1622601 GCF_002891405.2 Cryptotermes secundus
TTCAGCCTAATAGTGGTTTAATTGTTTCTTGCATCCTGTTGTGTATTTAATCAATATTAGTGTTAATTTCACCGACCACACAACACGTTTTTATTATTGTCACACTACATGTTTAGACCTCAAGAGGTCATCCTCTTTTAAATTTTAAATTTTAAATTTTGACTTTTAACATTTGGAATAATATTTTTAACTTGTATTTTATAAGAAGAAATTTGACACATATTATTGAGCATAGATCTGAACAGGATACAGGATAGAAATTAGTGGAAAAATGAATGTGATTGCGTGTGATTGTGCAACTGTGTTCGTACACCTGAGGATGACCTCTTGAGGTCGAAACATGTAGTGTGACAATAATAAAAACGTGTTGTGTGGTCGGTGAAATTAACACTAATACTAATAGTGGTTTCTAACTGTATTTGTGTAAAAGGTGTCCCCCTGAAGATGGTCTTTCTAAACCGAAACATGTGAGGGCATGAATAATTGAAACAAGAAAATCATAACCAGTCACACTGAACGGAACTATTTAACTTTTTCATAATATTAGTATGACGGACTAGAATGAAACAAATCAGACTAATTATAATTATTTATAAATATTTTAATAAATTCATGCACATCGCTGTAAGTGTTAAAGGCTAATACTTTATATTCAAGACATTGTGATAGAAGTGTCTGTATGTATTGATATGCCCTTCTGAAGATGGTCGCTCCGACCGAAACATGTAAAGGACGAGAGATTAAACAAAAAGAAAAAAGATCCATTATATTGGACTGCGTTAATAATATTTAATAATTTTACGTAAATTATTGTATTTCTCCATGACATTTCACATTCCAATTTCACTTGGTTCTGAAGTTTTATGATTTAGCGACTAAATATGAAAAATGTTGTATTATTTTTCGATATGATCTGTGTGCGACAAGTTAACCAAATATGAGTTATTCAAGTCATTAGGTCGTGTGACACTGTAAGAGAGTTGCACGCAGATTCTCGAAGCTGAATTATTTCGCCTGTGAAATAGCGAACGTTTTGTATTTTGCTGACTGTTTACATGTAAGGATGACCTGTGTTTGTAAGCATGCAATTATACGCCATGTAAATTAAACACACGGGTTGCCGGCATTGAAATTCGCCGTTTTCCACCTGTATAAAATGTTATGAGCGTTCCACAATACGCTAAATTTATTTTCACAGGGCCCCACAATGTCCAAATTCGATTATGTTCGGCATTTAAGTGTGAAGAATTTCGTAAGTCATTTGGCACTTTGTAAGAAAGTAAAGGTGCCCTGTAATAGGCCCTGGAGGCCCATAGGGTTCTGAGATGCTGAGACTTCCACATTTTCTAGACAATCTGCTCACAGATGGCGGTAAGGTTGTCAGCCTTACGTGGCGGACGCCCTTTACCCCCAGGAAGATTCCTGGCACTCATTTCTGTCAAAGGCTGCGTCGACTCCAGGGCCATAGTGCAGCTGGAAGGATTAAGTAAATTGAAAAAATCCACCTCATTGGGACTCGATCCCGCGACCTTCCGGCTTATAGCATAGTGTCTCAACCAACTACGCTACCGCGTGACCTCTTGGCCACTCTGTATTCACTGTAAAGTTTATTTAGTGTCGAATGATATATGGTTATTACTAAATTAAGAATTAAGTAGGCTATTTGAAGATATCTGTCTGTTCAGATGGTTACAGATTCGATCTCGACCTGGAGGCGTCTGTCCTGATTGAAGATTTTCCCTGACTCTTCTAAGCAAGACTTTGATACCTTAAGAGAGGAAACAGGCTACATCATGTCTGAGAGAAGGAGTAATATGAAATTGTCTCTAACATTTGCTCGTTTAATTGCAAATACAGCCTAAGTGGACAAGCTGAAGATGAACTTAACGCTGTCACGAATATACACTTATATTTACGTAAGGAGTAAAAGGTAAACTTGTCCCTGTGCTTAACTGATTAAACACTACGCATAAAGGGGTATGTGGGAGTGGATGTATAGATCCACACATTCTTAACCTCGGCTCTGGCTGGAGGCGAGTGGTCAGTTTCACGCGCCAGCAGCTTTACTCCCGAGGAAAGAGCCTCCGGTACTCACTGGATAGGAGGTTGGGTGGGCGCCCAGAGCCGCTCTGAACGACGGGAAGAAGAGAAAATTCTTGTCCATACCGGGACTCGAACTCCGACGCCTCGGTCGTTCAGCCCGTATCCAGTCGCTGTACCGACTACGCAATCCCGGCTCCTTACGTGAAGAGTACATAATCTAACTTTGTTTCAGTTGGTATATATAATTGTAACAATTTACCTTCATCACAAACTTTTAGATCTTATTAACTTTTCGTGGTTTTAGCGAAGCAGATGCCTTAATACGTGTACAACCTGTTGATCTGTTTAGCTCACTCGGGCTACACAGCCACTGGAATTTAGCCTGCTCTTTTACGAACTATTTTGAAATTTGAGTATAAATTATCAAGCCCAAGTGATATGAAACAAACTGTGTTACTTGATAATTAGACGGTGGACAGAGACACCTTCGCGAAGAAGTAAAGAAAGGGGAACAATATACGCATGTTTGTGATTATCCTCGCATATTTGACAGATGACATCAGGCTGACAAAGTAAATATTTAGGAAACAAATTTCGAACTTCGTTGTGATTTCCAACGTAAAGCTATACGGACTTCTGCTTCCTCAGCACCGACTCAGAGCCGATGAGCAGTTTTCAGGTTTTTGTAAATAAAACAGAGAGAGAATAAATAAATTGTACCATAAAATTGCATAAAATTTGGAGAGTTCAGTAGGTACAGCGATGGGCCGGATTTCGATTCCTGGCAGGAACATGAGACTTTTCTCTACTCGACAATTTCCAGAACGGCTCTGGGACCTAGCCAGCCTCCTATACAATGGGTACCATGGGATCTACCTCCTGGGGTAAAGGACCCATAGTACTGAATGTAGAGGAAGCTAGCTGGGCCCCAGAGACGTTCTGGACGCTGTATATAAGAAGAAAACAGCTTACCCCTGCCGAGAATCAAACCCAAGTTCCTCGGAAGTCCAGCCTGCAGTCCGTTGATATTTCGTAACTGTAATCTGCAATTATTTGTTTATTTTCCTGCCAAGATTTGTGGTGTAATTGAAACTATTGGGTCATATCTGGGACGAAAGCTTATAGGCCTGGGTTAGAATCCACATAGAAATCGCAACTGGCACTTAATATTCGAGAGGTCTTTAATTCGATTTTAGGTCTGAGGCCGGAGATTTCGCTATTTTATTCAGTCTCTCCAAGTAAATACGTATTTTTGGGAGTACGAAGACGCCTCCCTTCTGGGATGTGACCATTAATCTGGTAGATTAGGCCGTGGCAGGGCTCAGGCAGTTATTCACCGGGTTCCCACCTTGGCGACTTGGTTTCGAGCCCAGGTCAGGTCATGTGGGATTTATGGTGGACAAAGTGGCACTGGGGCAGGCATTCTCCGAGTATTTCAATTTTTCCTGCCGATTCTCATTCCACCGACTGCTCCACACTCATCATCATCATCCAGGGCTGGTTCAATAGGCCAGTTAGTGGCCGACGTAGCAAGTAGATTCAGTCTCACCTCATCCCAAGAAACTATAAAAAAATGCAGCACGTTGGCCCAAAGTATCAGTAATTATCCATGAGCTCACACGGCACCGAATCCCATATAATAGTAATCTTCATACTTACCGCTGCTGAGACCCTCAGATTTCGCACCGGGAATATTCCTCCTTCATCACAGCGTCTGAAAATCTCGCGTTATTAACTGTGACGAAGTCGCTTAAAAGTAAGACAATATTAAGAACAGCTAAGCTACAAGTATACAAAACATTAATAAGACCTGTTGCTACATACGGGGCAGAAACATGGACCTTAACAGTAACACAAGAGGATGGGCTGAGAATGTTCGAGAGAAAAACTAATACGCAAAACATACAGACCAGTGATGGAAAATAATACATGGAGGATAAGATACAATGAAGAGATAAACACATTATTGAAAGGAGAAGATATATTAAGATTTATCAAGTCACAGAGAATGCCATGGTTGGGACATGTCGAAAGAATGGAAGATAATGCAATGCCAAAGAGAATGTTAAAAGGAAGGCTATACTCCAAAAGAAGAAAAGGAAGACCCAGGATGAGATGGCCAGACGATGTTGAGAGCGACCTGAAGAAGACGAAGGTGAAAGGATGGATAGAGAAGATGAGGAATAGAGAGCAGTGGAGACTGATTGTAGAGGAGGCAAGGCTCACCCAGGGCTGTGGCGCCAAGTGGTAGGTAATTGTGAGGAAGTTTTGAGAGACTTTATTTCAGTTTGGATGGGGAGGGAGGATATTTCTTCGCCTGGGGCGATATAGAGACTTCAGCCGAGCCTGATTATTGCACAAAGACAAATTAATATATATCTGTCGAAATGTCTTGAAACGTTACCTTGCATACCGTCTAACAAGACACAGCTCTCCTTAATGACGAATGAAATGATGAACAGAGTAGCATCTTTCGTGTGGCAAGTACCCGGTTCGAATCTTGGCAGGGGTGGAGGCCGTCCTGACTGATGTGTCTCGTGAGTGTATACCAACCGAATGTCGTGACAGAGGCTTGGCAGTTGCGCCCGTGCTCTGACGGCTCTGACTGCCTTCGGGCCTCTGATAGAATTTGACCCCGAGCTGGCAGATATAAAGTACCTTCCGTCGTTACAAACACGGCTCAGGTTCATGAGAACGAACAGATCTTTCTAGTTAATCGTTGATTTGTTTAACGAGAAATCACCCAGGTTCCTAATATCTATTCCGTAAGAATCTTTGACACAGCGAACAACTATGAACTAACTAAATGGAGTTGAATCCTTCCTGAGAACTCACAAGCTGCTCAGTTACCCAAGAACTTCCCTACATTTTACGGAATCTCAAATTCCATTACCGTCTTCACAAGAACCCACCACTGGTCCCTATCCTGAGCAACATCAGTCTAATCCATACCATCCCATCCTATTTCTCTAAGATCACTTTTAATACTATCAACCCACCTAATTCTAAGTCCTCCTAGTGATCCCTTTCTTTCCGACTTCCCATCACAACCCTATGTGCATTCATCTTCTCCCCATGTGTGCTAGGGATACGCGGTAGCGTAGTTGTTTGAGGCACTATGCTACAAGCCGGAAGGTCACGGGTTCGATTTACCTAATTCTTCCAGCCGCACTATGGCCCTGGGGTCGACTCAGCCTCTAACAGAAATGAGTACCAGGAATATTCTTGGAATGTTTCTGGGGGTAAAGGGCGGCTCACATCCGTGAGCCGATTGTCTAGAAGATGTGGGAGCCTCAACCGCTCACAACCATATGGGCCTCCACGGCCTGTTAGAGGGATAACTTTACCTCTACTTTTTGTCGTGTGTGCTATATGTCTTACCAATCTTATCCTTCCTGACTTGATCATTCTAATTATACCTGGAGAAGAGTCCAAGTTATGAAACTCCTCATTATGTAATTTTCTCCACCCTTGCATTACTTCATCGAATAACTATGAACCATAACGAGAGGGGGGGAGACAACCGGGATTAATTAAGTAAACCAGATCCACTCACCCAAATCAAAACTCCGACCACCAGAAATGCAAGTTAGTGTAAATCGTCTCTGGTCCTCTTTATCCCTATGGGATGCGATCGACTTTGGGTTCATATGTGTCCGGTCAGCAGTTCTCCTTGTTATACTCCAGTGAACACTCAGCCCCCAGTCTGCTTTCCTTGCAGAGGTACCTATATTTCTTCCTTGCTAACTGGCGTAACTGGACTTTAATAAGCGTTTCGTAAAAAACGGCTACAAAATGACCAAGGATATGTCGGTTACCTTGAATAAAAAGAGCTTTTACTATTTGACAGTTCTGTGAGACAGCAAAGAGTACACGACACGAGGGAGAGTCATTAAATAAGTCACCCATTTAAGTAAAAAAGCTATGATGGAAGTAATAGGTTTTCTGTATGTAACGCTAGGTAGCAGCAAAGCCAACTTCATGATAGTCCAGGTAGCAGACGCGCATGCGCATGTTCAGACGCTGGTTTTCCTATTTAAAATGGAGACCGTGGTTGAAGAGTGTAACGCCGATGAGCAGCGATCTGTCGTTCGTTTCTTGTGGGCAGAAGGACTCAATGTAAGGATTATTTATAAATAAATATTTCCTGCTTACGGTGGTAAGTGTTTGTCGCGTAAAGCGGTTCATATCAGGGTCGAGAAATTCTCTCAAGGACGTTCGAAAGTCGCAGAAGATGCCCGACCAGATCTCCCTGTTGAGATTGCGACAGAAGCAACTGTGCAGCGGGTGGAAGAGTTGATTCGAGCCAACAGGAGGATAACGACAGACAGTGTAGCAGCTGCACTAAGGTGTTCCCATAGTTTAGCATACAGCATAGTGCATGAGCGTTTGAAGCTTCAGAAAGTGTGCGAAGATTTGGTGCCCAGAAGACTGAAGGATCGAGAAAAAAATGAAACGACTGGGCTTGTCCTTGTAACATCTCCTATGGTAGCAGATGGAGAAGATATGCTTAACGGGATTGTTACTGGGGATGAATCATGGGTGCTTCACTACCAACCCGAAACAACGTGCTTCAGTACAATTGAAACATTTCAATTCACCTTCAACCAAAAAAAAAAAAAACACACACACACACACAAAAAAAACAAACAAACAGAAATTTAAGGTTATGTCACCAGCTGGAATGATTATGCTTATCGTGTTTGGAAATTCTCAGGGAGTAAGTACTCTTAACCAATTTTCGGAATCGTGGTGAGAACATGAATTCTGAATCGTACTGTGAAGTTCTGTTCAAGCTTCAAGATGTAATTCCCTGAAAACATCCACACTAACTGGTAAGAGGGGTATTGCTTCATCATGACAAATCCAGACCCCATGCAGCCTAAGCAGCCCAGGAGAGAAATCAAGAACTAGAGTGGGAACTTCTTGAACATCCACCTTACAACCCGGGCTTGGCCCCTAGTGTTTTGTCCGCTTAAAACCCACCTTGGCGCAAACGTTTCAATGATGACGAAGAGGCGCGGGAGTGGCTGAGACAACAGTCAAAAGACTTCTATGCTGCGGGGTACGACGCGGTGGATGTTGTGTTGAGAAATATTTTTCCATATTCGAATGCCGCATGGTTTTTAGTTTCATTTCCATTTGTGTCTTATTTACTGACGCTACCTCGTAGTTATTTACCCGAAAAAAGAGTGAAGTATTAAAAGTTATTTTATATCACAATACATGTTTGTAAATTTCAGAATAATGTATGGAAGGAGATTTTCTGATCATTAGTATCAGTGTGTAGGTTTAGCACGGGTTAGTGCCAACTCTCGATCAGCAGGGTAAGTCGCTACAGAGTAGCTCATGTACAGTACGGAAAGCCGACTTATGTAATACCAAAAATGTGCTTTAATCTCTTGTTTCCAAACCCCCTGAATCGTCACGTATGAACACCCTCATGCATCATCTAGCCCTATATAACTTTTGTAGATTATATTAAATCCACGAGGGAGACTACCTGCATTAACTGGCGGTTATTCTCCTGACTGAGAAATTCTGTCATAAAATCGAAACTTCACAAACTCCGTGGCCTGTAGCCCACAAGAGAACTATTCCGACCGAGTCACCGCCGCTTGTCGGCGAATTGTCCCGTGTTCGATTCCTGGCACTACCAGATTTTCTGAGAAGTAGTGGGTCTGGAACGAGGTCCGCTCAGCCTCGTGAGGATAATTGAGGAGCTATTTTTATAAAATAGCGGTTCCCGTCTAGAAAACCGAGATTAACGGCCGTGGGGACCCGTTGCGCTAACTACGTGACACCTTCTGTCAGAAAAAGTTGGTATCGAAAGTTCATTACGATCCGAAATTTAGTATGGAATTGTTGTTTCTCCATGAATGCTATCTACCTCGTGTTCCTTAACTAACAACCCTAGTGACACTAGGTGAAGAGTATACTTTTTAAATTCATAATTACTGAGTTTTTGGAACACTCAGTAATTCTGCGTATTAAACACGTTCGTCAGAACCCTTTAGAACCTACTTTCCAGTGACTGAGGTTAACTCTTTCTAAGAGACGCAACAGAATAGGTGTCTCCCCAACCCCCTCACCAGAGGACGGAAACCGATCGAGTATCCGAAACGTCGTGTTTTCTAGTTTTTAGAATACTACACGATTGACGAAGTCCAACACCCAGTAATTCTGAATGTTATACACCATCGTCAGAACCCCATACAATAATGTTTAATGTCGCTACTCTCCCCCTTATACATTCATACATTTTTCCACAGCAATACGTATATAGTTGAACAAATGTCGTTAAATGTCTGGACATACTCTTACTAACTAACAAGACCAGAGTTGTAATGTTCTCCTCAGCACTTCGTAGTTGGCACATCATTAAATAATATACTCGTAAGCTTAGCGAAGAGGCACACTAAATAATGGACTGGAGTATCATGTTGTGTTGTATACCACTATCTGAGGTTCTGTAAAACAAAACAGCTGTGTGGAATTTCGCTGAGTGTATGCGCCTTATTCACTACGCGAAATATTTCCGCATATTTGACCATCATCTCTCGAAAAACGTTCAGATATTTTAGCATTCTCAGATCAGCATCACGCCACTATTTCACATAACACAACAGAACCAACAGTCACCACTTACTCATGCAGCTGAGCCCGTCTTGAGAAGCTGCCAATTGTGCAGCTACTGAAGAATTTTCTATCATTTTATGGAACCCGAAGTTCATTATCATGTTCATAAGAGCCCTCCATTGGTCCCTATCCTGAGCCAGATCAATCCAGTCCACACCATCTCTAAGATCCATTTTAATATTTTTCACCCACCTACGCCTTGGTCTTCCCAGTGGTCTCTTTCCTTCTGGCTCTCCCACCAATATCCTACATGCATTCCCCTTCTCCCCATTCATGCTACATGCTCTGGTCACCTCATCCTCTTTGACTTGATCATTCTAATTATACTTGGAGAAGAGTACAAATAATGAAGCTCCTCATTATGCAGTTTTCTCCAACCTCCTGTCACTTTATCTCTCTTCAACAGTCAGCACAGATAATATAATTATAAAAAGCACACAGAGACAGGCACAGACATAAGCTAAAATGTAAACATCGGTGAACGTAGCGACTATACGATAATATATGTAAGTTGCCTGATAATATCGTGTAAAAACCGATGTACGCAATTAGTTCAGCATAGCTGTTTTTGACGGAACCTCCTGTACTAGAAGAGAAATATGTTTGAAGTCCTAATCGGTCAGCGTGGAAGTTAGTATTAGCTTTGGTACAATAGGCCAGAAGTGGCCGCAGTACAAGGGAATTAGTCCCACACCACTAGCAATAAAAAAAATAGTATTAGCGTCCGAGGGAAGCACACTTACCGGTAGGCAGTCTTCTACAGCCAAGCTGCGAACATACTGAGCTGCACTTAGCTTACTTCTTCCGAATGTTGAATTACTGGGGAGGTACGGTGCGTCGATGACGTAACAACCTTGTGACCACACTTAGAAAGGGATGTGGAGTAAATAGAACCACGTTCATCCGACAAGGTTAGTCAGAAAGCGTTTTTCTTTTTCATAAATGACTACCAAGCATCAACTGATTCCCTAAAGCAAGGGTTCTCAAACTCTGTACCTCCGCGACTCCTAAATAACATATAAATTAATTAACTTTCTCTAACATCGGGGGCACGCGGTAGCGTAGTTGGTTGAGGGGCTATGCTACAAGCGGGTTCAAGTCCCGATGAGGTCATTGACCTAATCCTTCCAGCCGCACTATGGACCTGGGGTCAAATCAGCTTCTAACAGAAATAAGTACCAGGAATTAATTAAATAATTTTCTTGGGGAGTAAAGGTCGGCCGGCGCGTAAAGCTGACAACCTTACTGCCATTTTTGAGCCGATTGTCTACATAATGTGGTACCCTCAACGTCTCACAACCTTATGGGCCTTCACGGCCTGGTACAGGGATAGTTTTACTCTCCAACATCTACATGTCAGCAAAAATTCAGTTCTGCACACTGATCCAGGTGGCTATCAGGTTGTATGGAGACAGCAGAAACCTAAGTAACTTAAAAGCCTCTCTACACCAACATTACATTATAAAAATTCCTGTATCGTCACGAAAAGTGACGTTATGCACAAAAAAAAACCACCGTGGTTTTAGTCCGCAAGGGAACTATACCGACCGAGCGACTGCCTCTGTGCTCTAGTGAACAGAGTTCCTGGCTACAGATACAGAAATCCGGGTTCGATTCCCGGCGCTACCAGATTCCCTGAGAAGTAGGTTGTCTGGAATGGGGTCCACTCAGCCTCGTGAGGATAATTGAGGAGCTATTTCAAGGAAACAGCGGTTCCGGTCTATAAAACCGAAATTAACGACCGTGGGGATTCGTTGCGCTGACCACGCGACACCCTCTATCCGCTAAAGTTGGCGGTTACGCACATTGCTGCATATTACTATCAAAGCAGGAACCGATACAGCTTTCAAATTTCCTTACATTACAATAAGCGAGCTCGGCGAGTAGCTCAGCCGGTGTAGCGACTAAACTTCAGGCTGGACGATTCAGGAGTCAGGGTTCGATTCCCGGTAGAGGCAAGAAATTATCTCTTCACCATACGGACCAGACCAGGAGCCGGGATAGCGTAGCCGGTACTGGCTACAGACTGGACGACCGAGGGCTCCGCGTTCTAGTCCTAAGAGGGTCAAGAATTTTCTCTTCTCTACTTCGTCCAGACCGGCTCTGGGGCCCACCCAGCCTCCTATCCAATGGGTACCGGGGGCTCTTTCCCTGGCGGTAAAGCGATCGGGCGTGAAGCTGACCACTCACCTCCACCTAATGCCGAGGTCAAGAAAATGCGGATCTATACGTTCACGCACCCATACGCCTTCATGGCGTCGTGCTTAATTAGTTAAGCTCAGGGACAACTTTACTTTTATACGGTCCAGACCGGTTCTGTGGTCCACCCACCAGTGGTTACCTGTGGCTGTTTAACCAGGGGTTAAGCGGAAGTGGTGTGAAGCTGACCACTGACCTCCATCTAGTGCCAAGGTTAAGAATGGTGGAGTCATAACTCCATTCCCCCATCGCCTTCAAGGCTAGGCGTTTAATTAATTAAGACCGGGGAACAAACTTTACTTTTTGTTTTTAATTAGAGTACGCTAAGCTGTAAAACGTTCCTGTACTCACGATAATAATTTGGGAAATATTTCCCTGGTTAGAGCTACATTTTTCGAAACCATCTACATTATTTTTATGACCTCTCAGAACTGTGCATGCATACATACAACTACACTTAAAATAATATTTAGAACTCGGAGCCCACCCCCCCAGGGGCGACGACCTACAGTTTGAGAAAGATGGTATGAACGTTACATCACTGGAGCCAAACCAAATTATATTTTATAATTTAATACAATCATTAATAAAAACATGCTCGCCAGAGTGACATTGGCAACACTTAATTTAGGGTTCCGAAATGTTTAGCAATAGATCTTCGAAAAACACGCAAATCTGTCGCGGGAACTCTTTTGTAAAATGTAAAATAACAGCATGGCGGCAGTGCGAACCTTCTCTTTCGCTTTCGCTTTGATCGTTATGACCAATGGACAATTGTAGCTAGGCATATGAAATTTGGTATAGCGGTAAATCGTAAATATCTTATCACGGAGTGTGACTATAGACGGGGTTTGGATTGGTGAATAGATTTATTGACCACTTACAGATTGAAACTACAAATAACTATAACACTATCGCTAGTTTCAGTGCGCACTTCACTACAGCACACAGCCTAGTGATCTCAGACCCGTTATGCGAAGTCACTGTTATTTTCATTTTCAATAAAACTGGCATAAATAAATTTGCAGATCTGAAACAGCGAAAACTCAGAAGTTCGCATCGAGTGCCTCAGCTGATCCTGTCCTGCTGTGATGTAACTGCAGTAACAATGGGCTATCATGATCTTCACGAAAGGATGAACAACAATTTCTGCATTTCTTTTGTTGCAGAAACAAACGTAACCGTGAAAAACTTAAATGTCGGAAGCGATTCTCACAATTACGGAGTAAATCTGTTTCGTTTGGAAAATATGTTGACTACACGCAAACACAGATATCAAAGGATTAAAGAGCAAGTTAAATCAAGTGTAACACATTTAATATGGATAAACCCTTTACATTTTCAGGGCGGTATCGGCCATCAGAAGGAGACCAACACTTCAAAATAAATATTTTAAAAGTATGACATGTACAATTTGTCTTAAATGGTTCAAAACGCTCACTCATCACTTATGGACCTGAGCCCTTCTTGAGGAGCAGCCAATGGTCAGTTACTCAAGAATTTCACCAGCATTTTATGGAACCCGAAGGTTCATTATCATGTTCATAAAAGCCTTTAACTGCTCCCTATCCTTAGCCAGACCAATCAAATCCATACCATCCCATTCTATCTCTATAAGATCCATTTTAATATTGTCCACCCACCTACGCCTTGGTCTTCCCAGTGGTCTCTTTCCTTCTGGCTTTACCACCAATTTCCTACATGGATTCCTCTTCTCCCATTCGCGCTACATGCTACATATACTAAACCGGTTCAAGAAAATGTCTCTTATAGAAATATATAAAAAAAATATTTTTTCGTATTGAAAAATGTTCTGAATACAATTTAACATAATTTAATTTTACTGCCTACAATTCTTTCGACAAAATTGGTACTTTTCACATAACGCTCCTGTATTAGTGAGGAAAGCATCTGCATTCTAATCTTAACAAGAGTTGCGGACTCACAACTGAAATACACGTAGAGCCGAATGTTACAATAGAAGGGTATAAATATACTCTTGTCTACTACATATGGACTCACAGCGCACTGAAGACTTCTTCATTATGTTGTACAATTTATGCAATATTTGATAAGATGAGCGGTTCTCACGGAGATGGTTATGAAGACTCCAGACAGGTGGCGTAATTTAACACGAACAAACTCCGTGGCCTGTAGTCCGCAAGCGAACTATACCGACCTAGCGACACCCACTTGTCGGCGAAGTTAGGGCTGGAACACACACAGCGACATCGGTCGTACGGAAAAATATCGTACGATTTTTTTGCCGTAGGACCTCCTTTCCACACTAGAGCGACCAAATACATTTCTTTGCTCTCCGACTGTCGTACGGTAATGTCGCATGTCGTCACGTATGAAAGCTAAGACTACACTTTATATTCTACTACTTGATGCGACGATATGAACCGTAGGGACGTCGTACGACCGATGTCGCTGTGTGTGTTCCTACCCTTAGTGCCAACTTCAGAGGGCGTCGTGTAATCAGCGAAATGAATCCCCACAGCCGTTAATCTCGGTTTTCTAGACGGAAGCCGCTATTTCCTTGAAATAGCTCCTCAATTATCCTCACGAGGCTGTGTAGACCCCGTTCCTGACCAACTACTTCTCAGAAAATCTGGTAGCGCCGGGAATCGAACCCGGGACCTCTGCCCACTAGATCACAGAGGCGGTAATAAATTTCATGTCTCTAAACAAAAATTCCCTAAGAAAAATACGAACTGGAAGGAAGCGAGGTGCACTACGCACTATGGCAGTATTTGGTTATTTCATTTTTTCCACGTGTACGCATAACCCTGACATGGATTACCTATCCCGACAACTCAGACGAATTCTCTAGGCTACATCAATTAATACCGTTGCCAGAAGGTTCAGGTGAGTGTATCTCATGCTCTTCGAGACAGTCCGTAACCGTCACACAACCAAATGTACTAATTTCATTGACGGTCAAGTTCGCTGACGTAACACCATACTGTGTTGACTGGCTGCGAGAGCTTCCTCTTCGCTTGTCAGTTGTAAATCACTAAAGTATACGGACCTATGAATGAATCGGCGATGTCACAAGAATATCACGTCTTTTTCTCCTGTTCTTTCAACGGTTATATTCTCCGATATGTTCAGTCTTCGAATCGATTCTAGAATGATAAACTCGGCTCCACGTACTTCGTGAGTTCTCTTTATGGTATTCATATTTCCACCCAATAAAAATCAACAGCACAGAGCAATAGTTGGTGTCCCATTCGATTCCAGTTCCTCAAGCTTTTCCTGTACCTTCCTAATGGCGTCTTCTGAAACAATTTTCAAAAACGCTGGTGATATAAGCATCTCATTTCTGAGCATTCTCAATCAGACAAATGTCGCCTATATGAACGTTTATATAACGCCACTTAGACTAGCATCAAATGACAAACTTATTAGTGAATAATGGAGGGTAGAGGTTGCGGGTTCGATTCCCGATGTCACTGGATTTTTCAATTGACCTAATCATTTCAGCTGCACTATGACCCCTCGGGGTCAACTCCACCTCTAACAGTAATGAATACCAGGAATATTCCTGGGGATAACAGTGGCCGGCGCATAAGGCTGATCTCACCTCTCTCTGTAAGCCAAATGTCTAAAGAAAATGTGGGAGCCTCGACGTCTCACAGGCATGTAGGCCTCCACGGCCTGTTACAGAGGTCGCTTTAGAGGATTCAGAAGGAAGGTGCCATGGCTTAATTCGAGATACCATCCTGATATTTGCGTGAAGTGACTGAGGGAAATCATGAAAAACCGCAGCCAGCACAGCTGATATCCCAAATTGAGATTTGAGTCGGTCATCCCTCAAATATGAGCCACATGCGTTACTGAGCCAGTCTGCTGTCTTAAAATCTGTAAAACCTATCAAGTGGTTCGAAGGCTGGGAGCAGATACAAGGATATGATACCAAATACCTATCCTTCCTTATGAATATGGGGGTACGCCATAGCATAGTTTGTTGAGGCACCATGCGGGTTCGAGTCCAGATGAGGTGGACTTTTTCAATTTATCTAATCCTTCCAGCTGTACTACACCCCTGGGGTCGACTCAGCCTCTAACAGAAATGAGTACTAGGAATCTTCCTGGGGGAAAAAAGGCGGCCAGCGCTTAAGGCTGATCTTACCACCATCTGTGAGCCGATTGTATAGAAGATGTGGGAGCCTCAACCTCTCACAACTCTATGGGACTTCAAGGCCTGTTACAGGGATAACTTAACCTTTACTTTACCTTACGAATAGGGAAAAGTTTCCTTAAGACAGATAAAACCAAACAATATTCTTTTCCTAAAAACTATATATCATACTCCATTCTGGGCACTTTCACCTGAAAAAAAAGTCCTGCAGATCCTTCAACAGAATTCATTTGACAATTTTATTTCCTTGTAATACAGCGTGCACTTACATACCTATATCTACATATACCAGGGTCTTTGCCTTCATAGAAATTCTATACATCACATTGCAATCAGATACATTTTCTACAAGTGACATAGTTATGCTTGTATGAACATTAAATGAACTAAAGCATACACTTTAACTAGGTTTATATCATGCATAAAATATAACCAGAATATAAACATGTACATACCTATGCAAGAATATAACTGACCTCATGTCTGACAATGATGCTATTCCAATTTTTATATTCCAAAGTAAGAGAAGTGTTCTGGAACATGGCAAGTTTGGCAACATGAACATTTCAGTTTATATTTCCATAAAGAAGCATATTTCAGTTTTATGTACACCACTTTCTAATGTTTTTTTTATTAAAATATACAGAATGTCAAACAAGTTTGAAATAAAAGTTACACATCTTCTTTGAGATATGTACAGTTCATGTAATGTATTCTCCTATATATAAATCTATTTTTGAGAAATCTGAAAATATGGACACAGCCTTCATATAAAGAAAGGTGTCAATACAGGTAAAAATAAAATTTGTCTGCCAACTTTTAATGCAGATATTCTATTCAGTATGTTGTCAAAACCAAACCCATTTAGGATAAATAAGGTCTAAAAGTTTGTGACAATGGTACATTAGTACAAATAACATGTTTCTGGACATTATCCATTGTCCTGTCTTTACCTAAAAACACCATCCTGTTTATATTACAAAACACATTTCAAAGACTGGATTCTGTCACTATCTTCAGGTAAAACCTACTCAGTTGGGCCTAATCGACAGAGCTAGTCCCTACCTCCAGACACCTGTACCAGCACCAAGATGGGCCATACGAGCCAAGCATAGCATAAACCATCTATGAGAGCTAAGAAAACATTAAATTAATAAAAACTCACGTGTATGAGGCCTTGTACCATTTATGGTCTGTGAAATGAAATATGAAGACTGATGGACAGACATTCTACACTGAATACAAGGAACTAAATGTTCAAGTAAGCTCTTTCAAAATTTTCTGTGCTACTAAATGTTTACTGTAGAAGTTGAGCAGGTCCCATTGCTTCTACAATAATCAAAGCTCTGTGAATGTGCAGAATACCAGTTAAACTGCAGGTCCACATAACCACAACATCCTCATCTATTTCTTTCTATCTTTATGAAGTACTGTTACCACAAAATACGAAGGCAAACTGACAAGTCTTTGCCCCTAATCTTTTTCAGCCACAATAATACACATACAGGAAAATCAAAATATAGGCAGTGTTCTAAGTACCTTTCACTATTTTTCCACATAGTCACCACCCCGGTTCAGGTATTCGTCCCATCACACCACCAGTTGTGAGATGCCGCTGTTGTAGAATTTGCCTGGTTGAGCGTGGAACCACCACCAGACAGCGGTTTTCGCGTCGTCATCGGAAATGAACCTCTGGCCTGCCAGGAACTTCTTCAGTGGACCAAACATGTGGTAATCACTGGGGGTGATTGCTCCATAATCTCCAATCCGAATGACTGCAGTCGTGCCCGGGGATTCCCGTGGACAATGTGATTCTCCTCCATGACAATGCCAGGCCTCATGTGGCAAACAGGACCACTATTCGACGGTAGTCATTCGGATGGGAGATTATGGAGCAAGCACCGTATAGTCCAGACCTTGCCCCCAGTGATTACCATGTATTTGGTCCACTGAAGAAGTTCCTGGCAGGCCAGAGGTTCATTTCCGGTGACGTGAAAACCACTGTCCAGCAGTGGTTCCGCATTCAACTGGCCAAATTCTACAACAGTGGCATCTCCAAACTAGTGGTGTGATGCGACAAATGCCTGAACCGGGGTGGTGACTATGTGGAAAAATAGTCAAAGGTACTTAGAACACTACCAGTATTTTGATTTCCCTGTATGTGCATTATTGTGGATGAAAAATAATAGGGGCAAAGACTTTTTGATTTGCCTTCGTAGATTATATCACCAGAAGATAATATTCTTTCTGTATGTCTATCAGGGTGTCTGGCTTGCTTATTTACTGAATGGCTCATCAGAGAACTGAACAAAAAACTTAACAGAAAACACACTGAAAAAGAAGTGGAATATTAAATTTAAAAATATTTATATCCATCAATAAATTCTGAATATTTTTCTAAAAATAAACTAATAAAAGGAAAGAATATTTCTTTCTTCAATGCATCCCACGAAAATCACTAAATTTACACAGTTCTGTATAAGCACGCATCTGCAAACAGTCTTCCTAACATGTACAAAACTCGGAAACTTTTGTTTAATACTGCCACTAAATATGCTTCTTACATATAGTTGAAGGGCTGAAAAAACTTTTAACCAGGAAAGGTCAGTCCACAGTGGCCGGCTATTAATTATTTAATTAATGCTACTAACATACAGACAACACAAACTTATTGAACATAAAATACATCACATGTGTGAATTGTTTTTTAAATTAAGTTAATACATCATCGGCAGAGAGCTGCAATACCAACTCCAAGGCAGTGAACATAATAATTAGAACAGTTTCTTTCAATTATCTCAAGGTGTATTTTGCCTGACATATTTTCTCAAAATTTTCAATTGAAGAACTGAATAATCTCTGTTTCCAGTTTATTTTGCTATAAAAGAACATGTAACATTACAACACTTACATCAAGGTGTGCAAGAAACAACGGAATTTATTAGTTGTGAATGTTCAAGTTTCATGTTTAATGTTGTGCACCCAAATGAGGCACTGTATTTATGTTCACATTTTCGAAGTCATTGGTTTGAATCTTTGCTTGAAGGCCAACCACATTGTTAATTTCTTTGGTTTTCTCACTTTCTCTGACAAAATGTTTCACTTAAATTAGTGCCTCCATCCAAACTCATCATTCATCCAATTTTATGACCTATGCAGGTGACAGAAAATAGAAAACAAGAGGAAAGAGGTTGCTGCCAGTAATGTTAATGGTGAAAAGTCTGCTGTACACTAAGAAAAAAAAAAAGAATAGAAAACTAAACAGTGGTGTCTCTTGAAAGAGTAGAAGAGACTCAAGTAAATGCGAAAGAAAAACCTGAAGGGACTCGAGGTAAAGTAATCACTGCTAACGAGATGAAGTTTCTGTGCAGCCGCAAGAAAAAATGCTTTTGAAACATGGACAACAGTGAAAAAATAAAATTTTATTAATTATTACAAGTTTCCTGCAGGTAAAAGTAAAGTTGTGCCTGTGTTTAAGTAATCAAGCTATGTGCCATGAAGACATGTAGGGAACTGGATGTACAAATCCACATATTCTTGAGCACTAGTTGGTGAGCAGTCAGCTTCACTCCCCCACTGCTCTACCCCATGGAAAAGCGCCTGGTACCCACTGGATAGGAAGATGAATGGGCCCTAGAACCCATCTGGATGATGTGGAGAGAAGAACAATCTTACCCCCACTGTGGCTCAAACTCCAGCCCCTTGGCTGTCCAGGCCATAGCCAGTTTCTATACCAAACACGCTCTCCAAGCTCCTGTAAGTTTGCTACATAAGGACAAAATCAGATAACAGGAAATTCCACTAAAGAAAGTTCAAAGAAAAAGAAGAATACAATGAAGACGAGACAAGAGAAAGGCATTATGTCCCAGAAGACAGGAGTCTTCTTGAGGTTGGAGTTTCACCAATGTTGCTCAACATGTTATGCTTGACACTTAGAAAAGTGGGAAATCCTGTGGAGAAAAGAAATTCTTAAGGTTGGATTTATCTGTAAGATGATGGAACAAAATATCACAACCACCAACATTTCCTGAATGATGTAAGTGATTTATATGGGAACACATCAGCATGTTTCCAACATGTGAAAACCATTACTCTAGGTTCCATACAGAAACGAAATACTTGTATTCTGATCTACGTATTATGGAGGAATATCAATTCCATAAGAAGAGAAATGTACGCAACCGTGGAAGGAAGTTCTTTATGGAAATATCTTCACTGAGGAGTTCAATCTTACTTCATATGAAGTGAACACAAATTGTCAAACATAATGAGATGGCAAGTAGAGAAGGATCTGAAAGTACCAGCCATTCTCAAGTTANTGCAACTGTGGAAGGAAGTTCTGTATGGAAATATCTTCACCGAGGAGTTCAATCTTACTTCATATGAAGTGAACACAAAATGTCAAACATAATGAGATGGCAATCATGAATGGCAAGTAGAGAAGGATCTGAAAGTACCAGCCATTCTCAAGTTACTACCTAATCTCCTGGAGCGACTGTGGAAAACCATAAACACTTCTGATAGGACAGTTAACTCTGTGTCAGAGATTCAAACCAAATACACCAAAACACAAGTCAGGATTACCAATGTAAACCAATGTAGGCTAACACAATGGTAACACCTGTTACATGGAATACACCACCATACAAATTCATACAACATGTCTGACTTCTCATATTAATTATCACTCATACTTTACTTCTACTTTATTACGTAACCCATTTCTCTTAAGACATGTTGACAGATGGCTCTTCAAATTATAGGCCATTGTAATGATCTTCTGGCAATTGGGGCACTGGACAGGTCTTCGAGATCTCCATGAATGCTTCCGTTGCTGATATACTGAATGCTTGGAGTGAGAAGCAGCAGCATGGTATTGGCTCCGGTCCACTACACTGTATGCAGGCTGTAACTCCGAGCCTAATACTACACCCTGACTCGTACTTTCATGGGAAAGTTGCTCATCAGCTGAATTTGATCTCTGTTTTAAGCTTAATCTCCTGTTCACAATGCTCACAGATTCATTCAGGATACTCAAGTTTGAAGCATCATGTGTTCTGTTTGAAGTCCACAAATGAATGCCAAATATTTCTTCCATGTTGCTACGTTCCTTGAAACTTCCACCTAAAAACATAATGCACAATTTACATCATATTTTTGTACTAAACACTTGTGTATGAGCGCATCTGTGAAGTCTGGTCAAACACAAACAGCAGGGATTCACTCATTTATTACAAACTTTATTTGACAATGTCAACACACCTTCCTATCATCCTAACCCTACATTTGTTGTCAATCATTTATGCTTAAAGCTTTTCAACACATAAATAAGTCATTTATATGGGCCTCATTTAAGTGTGACATTCATTCCTTAAAAACTTCATGGTAAAGCTTTGTATAACAGAAAAAAATGAGAGAGTTCACAACCATAATGGACAGTGAGACCATGGCATTTAAGTAGCTTAATTTCAGAATCATTTTAAGGACTGATTACAGTTATGGTTAAATGGAAACATAAAGTTCTTGAAATTTGGTATTTAAGTTACAACTTAGATAGTTGTAACTGCAATTACCAAAGATATATTTTTTTTAATCTTGGTAGGTGCAAGTGGGAAGGTATGCTATTTACATATTATGTTGTCTTTGACTTTGCAACACATATGTTTAGGGTGGTCCATCCTGTAATAGATATTTATCTTTATAATTCTTTTAAAATAGTTGTAATTACAATACAAGAAACTACAAAATAGTACATTATAAAATTCACATGCTTTACTTCACAATTATAATTAAGAGACTTGAAAGAAGCCTTAAAAGCTATACAGTACATTCAAAACTCAATACTTACCTCAAATAAAGATGGCACATTGATGTCAATCCAGTAGCTGAAGTTCCTTATAATTCTAACATAAACAGCAACATTGCAGGTATGAAAGGAACAGGCAACAAGGCAGTAATTATAAATGTATTAAGAGGAATGGACCTTTCAGTTTCTTGCAGCCATTTTTAAAACTCAATTTCAACCTGAAGCTTACTCACTGCAAAAAATTCTGGCAACAGATTTTAATCCAGTTCAATATAATTCTAACCACATTATCACATCATCTGCAAGATCTATATTCATATTCTACCTTCTTTCTATTTCACTTTATAATTTGGTCTCCCTTCTGCCAAACATTTTGATTTTAGCCACTCGTCCTCTATCAGTTTAATTAATGGAGTAGAGGTTTGATATTGGAACCATACGATGGCATATTATTGAGGTGGTTAAAAGAAAATACTGCCATCTTTGCTAATCAGTGAATTCATCTCTGTCAACCCCTACCAAATTTACACTGATGTCAGATGATCATCTATTAAGGTTACAATATCAGTAATGACTTAAAAAATTATTAATGAATTAACATCTATGAGTACTTATTTTCTGCTGAATTAATAGTTTATAAATTAATTGGTTAAATAAGATACACTTCAAATGGAATAAAGTAGGCCTACCTAAGTTATTAAAAAATTAATGACAACTATGTCATTTGAAATCTGAAGCCATTAAAAGCTTATTCAGATGCAATTAAGGAATCAAGAGAGACCATGGAAAGAGTAAGACAAGTCTTGATGATAAAATTATTGAATCATAACAAATGAAAACAGGGAACATACATTCACTGGGCACATCAGTATCATCAAAACCATCATATCATTCAACACATATACAGTCAAACACATTGACAATGTCATTCAATGAATCATAAATAAATAAACTTTACACATAACTGTCAGTGTAATACAGAGACATATTACCTTATTCGTTTACACAGACCAAAACCTGAAATGAATTATAACACAAGTTCCTTACCCACATTCCTGTAATTTTCTAAAACAACATTACAAACTCTGAACCTCTTAACTTAATAGGGTATTTCCTGAAAAGTTATTTCAATAAATAATTAACCTGATACTGTTATCACAATATCTATTGAATATCACAAGGAGGTTTGATTCCTAACCTGAAGGTTGGCTATTCCAAACAAAGTTTACCTCAGTTAGTCTCTCCAGGGAAATGCTAATACAGACCTTTACAATAACCTGGGACCCTTTCCTCAACATTCCTCTTCCTTCATTATAAATAAACATCCTCCCACCCATCACTACGTAATATATGCAGTTCTGAGAGCATTCTTAGAAACTAAGATAGAAAAAAACACAATGACTGCCACTGTATACTTTGTGAGGCACTTAAAACACATAAAGAATACCAAGCATTCAAGTTCCAGCTACCAGTGTGAAAGAACATTTTCCTCATTACTCTCGCATTTTACTCCCTTGTCCTGCTTGGCAAGTTCTCAGTGAGATTCAAATACGTATTTTACGTTTGTCTATGGATACACCTGCCTGCCACAGTTGATAGCTTGTGATTCTCTTTTTATCTAATGTATGAAATTAAATTCACAATAACAACACTAAGGTCATACATAATGAAACAGTATTATGATAGGATCTCCAGCTGTTGTATGATTCAATAATGATAAAATATATCAAAGCAACCGTATTTATTAAACATTACTGTTTAAAGTGTAAGTTACAGTTTTAAAAACGAAACATCACAGATAGAAAATCTGTACTGTTCTGTTTATGATAAATTGAAAAAATCTGGGATCTCTTAGGTCTAATATAGTTTGTTATCTTACGCAGTTTATCATTTTGCACAGATCTGTCAAGTTTGTTTCACTTACAACAGAATACAATACTATAGATATTCATGTTCAGAAGCAATTCTTGGTTAACTGACTAAAGGCAAAGAAATGGCATAAAAGTATATCACAAACTCATATCACCTGTGTCCTATGTATTTATTTTGTCACAGTTTCTCTGTGGTAAGTGTACATATGAGCCTTCAGGCTGTATTTGTTTTTGAAAACTCTCTCACATAAGAGGCACCTCTGTTGCTTACATAGGTTGCTATGTACTATCTTCATATGTTTCTGAAGATTCGATTTGTTCGATATTATTTTGGCGCACAAGGGACATGGTCGGCTCATCAAACGATCTGTAAAGATAAAAAAAATTAACGTACGAAGCTATCATGAGCTTCCACCACTATTAAGATCATTTTGTAATCTCAGTTTAGGTCAGGGACTTAGAAAAATCGTAAGAAAATGAAATGCAACGTTTATCCAGTAAATTCATGCAGCTGTTCTAAAGGGACAGAGTGAATATGCTGAATGAATGTCAACATTTAACAAGTGACGCTTTTGCAGAACGCATCAGTCATCATAAGATACAGTGGTAGCTGCATAGCATGATTGTGATAGCAGTGTTGTCAACTCTCCCATATAGAAGTTACTTTTGGTAGCGGACCTAAAGAAGCTAATGAATGTTCCCTGTATATTTAACACACAAATTAAAAGAGAAATGTTAACCTCCCATGTTTCTGTACTCACTTATATAAAATGGGGATTGAAACTGTGGACTTCTGGACTGTGACATCATGTAGTCTTGGAGGTGGATACTGGGGAAACATACAGTCTCCCGTCTTCAGGTTTGAAGTGCAAATGTCTAGGAATTAGATTAGCTACATGTACAGCTTGCAATTAAGGCTGTCATGTGACCCAAGGCGAGGTAGTAAAAAAGGAACTCAGTCTGGGCTATTAGCATGGATAGTGAATGGCCCTTACAAAGGGCCAATAAGTTCTTTTGTCACAGGTTGAGAAAGGATGGCCATTTCCTCTGAAATTTCAGTATCACCTATAATACTACAAAATGTAAAAACCCAGAACAAAGTCTGAACAATCACTGCCACAGAAACTTCAAAATATTTAAACAGAGATATTTAATACTTTTCAATGTTACTGTAGTAACTAATTAATTTAGAAATAAATAGTTATTACAGGTTTCTGAAGAAGCAGATAGCAAGAATGTACATTACAACTCATGACTGGCTTCCTCAGCATCAGGAAACATATCCTTTTGTTACATTTTTTTTTAATTCGCTTAGTGGGAGGTGGAGTCCAACTGGATCCACTTGGCACGGCGGCCACTGATTGGCCTGCCTGTAGCCTGCCCTGCATGATTATGATGATGGAGAAGTTGGTGGAATGAAGATTGGCAGGGGAAACCGAAGTACTCAGAGAAAACCTGCCCCAGCACTTTTCCACCACAAATCCCACTTGACCAGACCTGGGATCAAACCTGGGCCGCCGCGGTGGGAAGCCAGCGACTAACCACTTGAACCATGTTGCAGCCTTTTGTTACATTTACTTATTAAGTAAATAATGTGGGATGGTCAAAAATGAGAATAATTTTAATTACAACCTACAACCATTTCCCTGTCTTCAAAATATACGTTTGACAAAGGTGGGTGTGAGCGAATAAAGATACTGTTTCTTAAAAAGTCAATTATACATTCTTTATTGCCAACATTCAGTTAAACCATCTAAACTGATCTGATATTGAGATACATTTCTTGCTAGAAAAACATTTATATAAACTCATCCACAATCCCAACCAGTACAGTACTGCAACAACATATATTTTAACATACTCCTTCTTTTCTTATGGGTTTCTCCTGTGCAACTGAACTTAAAATATTGTCCTCAGTGTTAACTGTCATGCCAATGTGTGGGCTACAAATGCTCTAAGTTAAAGTTTAAGTGACACAGGTTTCAAATGTGGCCACAATGTTTAAATTACAAATCAATGTTGATCCTTCAGGCAGCATCCTATGAACTGGACTAAACATGACCCTTTCTTATGCCACTTCTCAGCTAATTAGACTGAATTTAACGCACTTCATAATAAATGGGCCTTATTGGGGATATCCAGTTTTCCTAACTCTCTCAAGGCAAACTGGGATAGCACTGCTTCCTTCCACATATTTTCTAATTCATTATTAACTAATAGCACTATTATTCAATGCTATACAGTTTGAGATAAAAACAACACTGTTAAATGAAAATATTGTGGCATGTAGAACTGTTGCTAAGCAATGACCATGAGATAAGCAGTTATACAACAGCCACTGATAAGTAATAGCTCTGTAAATACAGCTGTTGCGATCACATGGGCATCCCAACAGACGCAAATGCAACAATGGAAACAGCACCAGAGAAACTGTATTTTCTGTGCAGTCCATGCCGAGATGTTATAAGAAGGACTGCTGTTGTCATAGCTGAGGTTGCAGATACAGAATGGTGAAACTTTCATGCTAGAGTTGGGAGAAGAGGTGGTGTACATGCAAGAGATGGAAGGTAAACACTGTATACAATTATAGAATGAGATCTATTCAACAGAAAAGACAACAAAGGCGGAAGATGAACACTGTGCACAGTTACACAGTGAGATGTATTCAATGAAGAAGATTATGAAAGTGAGAGATGAATGCTATGCTCGCCTCCAGAATAAAACGGAATCACTGAAGATGGTGGTTAAGGTGGAATAAAAATGCCGTGCTAAATTGAGGAATGAGATGCGCTCATTGCAGATGATGATGCTGAAGGCAGAATAAATAAATCCGATTACCAATCCAAAACTCATTAATAGTCGCTCATACATGCGACAATATGAAGTCCACTCACATGAAATGATATTATCAGTTATGATCTTAAGGATACAGGACTTCAGCAAACTCCAACAAACCTCAAATTTATATTTTATATTAAGAAAATCAAGATGAAAGAAAATTTTACTTATACCAATTCCCTAAATTCAACAATGGGAAACTGCAAAATTCTGACTCCTTACCAGATGTGACTTTCTTGGCAAATAACTGTATAAATAATATAAAAAAAGAGTAAAGCTATCCCTGTACCAGGCCATGAAGGCCCATAGGGTTGTGACGTGTTGAGGGTCCCACATTATCTAGACAATCGGCTCAAAGATGGCGGTGAGGTTGTCAGCCTTACATGCCAGCCACACTTTACTCCCCAGGAAATTTATTTAATTCCTGGTACGCATTTCTGTTAGAGGCTGAGTGAACCCCAGGGCCATAGTGCAGCTAGAAGGATTAGGTCAAATGAAAAAAATCCAATGACCTCATCGGGACTTGAACCTGCAACCTTCCGGCTTGTAGCATAGCCTCTCAACCAACTACGCTACCGCGTGCCCCATAAATAATATAAATTATATATGTATTGCTACTGCTTTTCAACATTTGTTTTGGGATACACCATCAGAAAATTACAAGAGAATTAGGAGCGACTGGAATTCAATCGATATGTCAACTATTGGTCCATGCAGATGGTAACATTAACTTCCTGGGCTAAAACATAAGCATCACAAGGAAACACAAAGAAGCTCTATAAGATGGCAGTAATGATGTTGGTCTAGAACTCATAGAATACCAATTTTACCTTCATGCTTCATGATTACAACACAAGACAAAATCATAATATACATATAGCTAACAATCCTTCAAAACTGTGGCAAAGCTCAAATATCTCAAAATAAGAGTAAAAAATTAAAATTAGATGTGGGAAATGCTTGCTACAATTCAGTTCAGAATCTTCTGGCTTCCCTTGTCCTACCTGGAAACATATAAATTGAAATATACTAAACTATAATTTAACCTGCTCTTTGTATGGATACAAAATTTGGACCCCACCATAATGAAAGCACACATATTGAAGGCATGTGAGAAAAGGATGCTGAGAATATCTGGATCTAAGAGAGGGAATGTACAGAATAGGTTGGTCTCTAGACCTGTATTCAGTTCAAATTTTGGCTAGGACAATGGCTATCCTGAAGGAAGTTTTTCATGGTCTTCCCCTGCCCCTCAAAGCAAATGTTGAGATAGTACCTCAGTTAAGCCATGTTTACTACCTTCAAATCCTTTCCAACTCACCATTCATCTAACATACCATCTGATGCCACAGTCTCAATACTGAAAGTGTAGAAATAGAAGAAGTAACAAAAGGCCACCCAAAAGTGCATACAGGGGAGTTTCATAAATTATATTTTCCACCAAACATTGCGAAGGTGATCAAATCAGCAATGGGGCTAGTGGGCTAGGTACTATGCATAAGAAAGATAATAAATTCATCCAAAATTTTTGTCAAGAAGTATGAAAAGACCACTTAAGAAGTCACAGGCATATATAGGAGTATAATACTGAAACTGATTTTAGGGAAGCAGGGTGAGGATGGGGACTGCATTCAACTGGCTAAGGATAGGGTAAAAGAGGCTCTAGTGAATACAATAAAAATGTGTCAGGTTCCATAATAGACAGTGAATTTACTGACTACCAAGGCTATTAGCTTCTAAAAATGAATCTGCTTCATGGAGTTAGTTATTTCACCTGATATCTAAATAACTTAATACACTCAACTCTCAATTATCCGGGGGTGGATAAACCAGTTTGCGGCTTAACCGGGGCTTTCTTGAGGCTTATATGTTGTTTAATATTCATTCACTTTTGTTTCACATGGTGAGTTGTAACACTATTTTCGCACTAGTGTGAACCGAGCTCTGCATTGTTTGGTCCCGTTATGTTAATACAATGTTCTAGAGTAGGGGTGAAAGAATGCAAGGATTTGTGGAAAGTTTCAAGGACAGATACACTGCCCCAGTTGGACTCTTTGTATCAATCTTCAAGTGCGTTAGCAAAATGTCAGGGTGTAAAAGGAAGCATGTTGTGTTAAGTATTCAACAGAAACTCATGTGAGCCGGGCTTTGAAATGTTAAGCAGTAACAAAACCTTAAGTTCAGTGGGGGTGCAGCCAGAAGAGCAGGAAGAAAGGGAGAATGAGGAAGAGATGGACAGTGTTGCTAGTAAGAAAATATCACATGGTGCTGCTCTTAATCATTTGGAATCCTTACTAGACTATCTTGGGACTGAAGAGAACAGTTTATTAAGTGACAAGCTAATATTATGTAGGCTTCATATGGATATCCGTAAAAAGGAAAATGCCGCGAAAAAGTAAACAACAATATTAAATTTTTTTTAGTGTTAAGTGTGGATATTCGTAAAGAGTGTTGGATGTTGCTGAACACTGTGATTGAAATAACTAATTCATACTTCAGTGTAATGTAAACAAAGTATTAAATAGGCCATTAGATGACATAGAAATGAGGTTGAATAAAGTTAAATACAGGTAGGCTTATAGCATTATGTGGTACAGTATTACAGTACTACTTTTAATAAAATTTGTCTTAACTGGGTTTTCGATTAATCGTGATTTCCATCCCCACCATCATCCCGGATAATCAAGAGCTGAGTGTATCTCAATTATTCACGGTAACATAGAAAACCATAATGTGGTCGCATTTTATGCAAGGATGCATTCCTGAAGACCTCACATAATTCCAGACAAGTTCTGAAACACACAATTCTTTTTGGGATTCACAATATTTCAAACTTTGCGCATAAAGTGCAACCACACTGTACCTCTATTAATTTCTGTGTTCACTAATCAGACAAGAGGCTGCGCCTGTGACAGGATATCTCTCTGCCATATTACATCCACACTGTCTGTTTTTGAAAGTCGGTGTCTGGTCTGGTGCAATTTAATGCAATATATACTGAGGTGCCCAAAGTCATGGGATAGGTACATAGTATCATGTAGGACTCCTTCTAGTCTGGTGAAGTGCAGCAACTCAATGTGGCATCGACTCAACAAGTGGACAAAAGACCTCATGGAGAAATGTTGAGCCATGTCGTCTGGATAGCTGCTCACAGTTCCCTGGTATTTGTAGGTGCTGGTTCTTGGGTGTGAATGGACCTCTCTACCATGTTCTAATAAATATTCTTCTGGGTTCATGTCAGGCAAACATGGTGGCCACACCATTCATCGGAACTCTCCAGAATGTTCCTTGAATCAATTCTGGACAACTTGGACCCGGTGACACTGTGCACTGCCCTGCTGGAATATCCCATTACTGTGGGGGTACATGAAGTCCACGAAGGGCTGAAAATGGTCACCAAGCAGTTCAACGTAGCGGTCACCGTCAGTGACATGTTAGGGCGGACCCAATCGATGCCACATGCACACATCCCACACCAGTACAGAACCATCACCAACCTGCATGGTGCCTTGTTTACAATTGGGTTCCATGGCCTCATGGCATCTGCGCTACACCCAAACCCTACCAACAACATGTAATAACTGGTAAAGTGACTCATCAGACTATGCCACATATTGCAGTCCTCCAGGGTCCAATTAGCAACGTCACAAGCCCAGGTGGGGCGCTGTGTCCGGTGTCAAGGTGTTAACAGAGGCACTCTGATGGGTCTTCTGTTCCCATATCCCATGGATGCTAAAGAGCTCTGCACTGACCTGCTGGATATGCATCTGCATTGAATCTGGACGTGATTTCGGCCAGTGTCGCTTGTCTGTTACCACAGACAATTCTAGGCAGACACCACAGGTCATGATCATTAAGCATGTGTGGTCGGTCACTGTCCTGTCCATGGTGGGTAGTAATGCCTTCCATGAGGTATTCCCGGTACACATGACACCATGGACTGAGGAATGTTGAATGGCTGCACAACTTCGGAAATGGGATATCCCATCCGTCTGGCACCCACTATCATGTCGCATGCAAATTCTGATAATTCATATCGGCTTGCCATAAGCAGACTGACTGGTGTTAACCTGACTCACTAGAGAACACCTTACAACTGATACAGGTCTGGGCATTCCCAAGCCATCAAGGGAGGGTGGAGCCACTTAACAATAAATTACATACTGCTATCCCACGACTTTTGGCACCTGTCTGTAGTTTCATAAACACAGGGCATTTCTTGATCAACTTTTCAAGGAAGACCCGAGATAAAGTGTGTTAATTATGAGAATAATCCACCATTTCATATAAATGTATGAGATTTGAATATGAGCATCCAACTTTACAAAAGCATCTTCAGATGAATGTTGGATTCAAGGTTCTCATAGTGGTGACTATAAAAAGTACTGTCTTCTGGGAAGTCACACTAGATAATTCTAATGGCAGAGCTCCACCACCACTCCCCCATACGCTTTCATGGCATGGTGCTTAATTAAGCACAGGGACACCTTTACAATTGCATTTCTTCTATAAGGTAAAAGCAATTCATAAACTGACCATGCATTATACTTGTTTCAAGCACAATACATTCCTTTTTCTGGTTATCATTTCCCTGCTTTGTAACTAAAATAGTCTTTTGCTGTCACTACAGCAGGTTCTCATGGCTGGAGTGCAGTATGGTGCAAGGAATTTTAAATAAATCATACCCCCTTGTGGTTTTGTGTTACAAAATGTGTGTTACTACAAAACAGCTATGACTGCTTTAATAAAACATTAATTTGTGTTCTGGTTGTATTGCTTGCATTGAGCTGCTAACATGCTGCAATGCTGTTGCTGTAAGGGCAACAGCTGATTTCCACTGTTTTACAACTTACAGAGGTACACACAGAGAATATTTGTAACAGAAAGTTGCTAGATGTCCCTATTAACCTTCTAAAGTGGTTGTTTCCTTGAACAGCATTAACTGTTTTGTCTTTGTAGCAGAGACACAGTGTGCTTCATGTGAAGTGAACTGAATTCTTATATATCACTTTGAAGAAATTCAGCCTTTAACGAGTTAAATGGTGTCTAATTAAACTACACTGCTAAATTAGTCCCCACGTACAATTTCTAAAGCACCTTCCACTCTCCAATTTAATAGCAAACACAATATAAAAGAAACAGACTGGATAATAATATGAAGTAAATCTAATGCATGCTTGTATAAAAATTAACCTTTCTGTTTCTTATTTCATATTGCAAACCTAAAAGAAAGCATCCAAAAATATTATGAAATTTACTCCCTTCTCTTGCCTATATGTGCAGTAGCCAAGGCTTTTAAAGTGGTAAGTTTCTGGATGCAATTTGAATCCTCATTCCCAGTCTTTCATTTTTAATTACATGAATATAATTACATTTTTAATTTTCATTTTACAGAAAGTATCATTATACCAGACGAAGACTATGTCCTTTTATTTATACTGCATAAACTTCCATTTCTCTATACTTCATACATACTGTCTTATAATGAGACAAAAAAACCTGAGTGCAGTTGCAAAAGAGGAATGGGTGCAGATACCAACGTAGAAAAAATGTGAGTGTAAGGATAGTGAATGGATTAACATTCCATAAGCATTAAAGCAAGTCAATTAGTCCTTGTAAGCAGACTTAATAGTAGACAAGTAGAAAAGATATACAGAAAAAAGCAAACACTGAACACGAGTCCACAGACCAAATACACATGGAATTTTTTTTTTCAGACATGACTCAACCCTCCTGCCACCTTTTGCAGTTTAGTTATGCATCAATAAGCAATACAGGAAGAAATAAAATTTAAGACATATACCAGTGGCACAGAGCAAAGTGACTTCATATTTCTTTCATAGTTACCTTCAGCCAGTAAAATGGGTCTAACATTTAATTCTGACCAGAATCTGACAAATAAGGATTTCATAAATGCATTTGTATCACAGTTCAGATGCAAATGGTCCCATAGCTAAAAGGAATTTTTACTTTGCAAAATATGTATGCTGGTAAAAATATTCCTTCTTCAATCTTCTAGCATGATGTTCAGCATATGATTGTCAACGTGAAGGATTAGTACAGGCTGTGAAACCTATACATTAGAACCGCAGCATGCTTAACTGTATAAACGAAATTTATGAGACTATATTCACAATAGTGAATTACAACTGCCACTGGTAGACAAATCATAAAGATACACTGTGGTCTGTGGGTTTTTGTTTGAGCACCAGCACAGCAAACAACTGTAATTTCCTGAACTTCTTTTCACAGTGTTAAGGCTTGTGTAAAATAAAACTGTCAAAGCTTGCCACCTAGGATTGATTTAACTTACAGAAGAAGAACATTCCAATTTCACATCCATGCCAGGTTCAACACCTCTGCTTATGCTTCTCCCACATGTGTGTCTTGTAAACGTCACGCATGGCGAAGGAGCGAGGGCACAGATGACAGCACAGCGTGTTAGTCATGTCTGAGTGCATGAGACGCACATGATATTTCAATGCAGATTGATTCGAGTATTTCTGTCCACAGTGGGGGCAAGTCCCACATTGGGGAACATGGGGAATCATTCCTCCTGCCACTTTACTGGGCCCCGAGTCACCTGCAATCAACAGCCAGGAGAAGTCAGTATGGTGGCTTTAGTTTAACAGAGATACATAGGTGGTCAATATTTTCCAAAATATAGCCCAGGTTCTTCTTTATTTTATCATAAAGTGACCTCTTTCATATCCTGGCTTACAGAATTGTATATGACTCGCAGTGAGGTAGTGCCATGGATCAAAGTTAAATAAATTGATGACTGGTTACTAATATATTTTGAGCTGAAACTTATTCCAACAGATGATACTGATCTAGGGACTTCAAACTAAAATCCTTGAGAGTGTATCATGCCACCCATAAGCATTTTTAAGAAAAATGTTCACACAATAATTATTTCACTTTCAGTAATTAAATAAGTGCCATCTTTTCCAAAACTGCACGGAAGATCTTCTTGGTACTTAGGGTCAATAACCAAACACCTTCAAAAATTTGGGCACTTATAAGCACAGATGCAATATTATTAGAAATATTTTGTTCATATTTGATGGCTCCTTGACAGTAGGAAAATTTATCATCCTGCAACATCTAAGAAATCTTTCAGCCCAGAACACCAGTTATTAAAGTTGTGGGAAAACAGTTTTTATTTTACAGACTAATCGTGACATTTGCAGTTGCACAGAAGCCCAGAACAGTGACTCATAAATGTACCTGACTATACCTTCTCCCTTCAACAACAGCTTGCTACACTGCAGCCTTAAGGGAACTTTTCTTGGCAAGAAGGAACTGTTCCTATGGATGAGGGCAGCTTCACCACTTTCTTTTCAGTGAACATGAGAGATAGTTGACAGCGACACAAAGCATTCAAATTTCAGGCTAACACAGTTCTTATATTAACCCAACGCACTATCCAGTTCAGATAAAGGATAAACCAAGTTTCAACAGCATTAACATTAAAATTAAGTAGAAATCCTGGTCTTTGGTCAGTTCAATCCAATTGCTGTAACTAATATGTATTCCCATAAAATTTTAATATTATCCTGCGATATCTGTTTTGGTTTTCCATACTAGCAGTTTCATCAGCTTAACACTGAAAATGTTAATCCATTAATTGTCCTGTTCTGGCCACAATCTGCAGCAAGACTCACATAACAGTTCCATGAAAATTCTGAATACTGCCTGGATGTTAATACATATCAGACTCCTGAGTGATTGTCCAACCAGTTTTAAGTGTATAGATGCAGAATACTATAACAGACCCTAAAATGAAACCAGAAATTACCTTGACTGGGAATGAAGATAAGCAAAATGTTACTCTATGGCTGTATTTTCTATGGATACTGACCACTGTCCAGATAAATGTTATATATGGCATCTGAAGTCCGGCTCTAAAACACCATACACCTTTCTTACACACACAACAGGATAGTTCAAAAAGTGATCTAACTTCTTGACTGCTCAGTGAAGATGATGATGATGGCAAAACTAATTTGGTTTGTAAGATTTGAGGCTTTCACGGCAGTGACTATGAAGAAAGCAGTCTTCTGGGATTTGGCACCGTGCATATGTGGTGTTAACCGACGTTTCGGAGGAACGTATCACCTCCATCTTCAGGGTAGAAGAAAAAATATAAGAAATCTGCAAGCGAAGAGACCATGAGAACCGGTAAAAGCAGACTGCACGTTCCTCCGAAACGTTGGTTAACACCACATATACACGGTGCCAAATCCCAGAAGACTGCTTTCTTATAATTTGATTTGATTAAATGTTCAGGTTTTCAGTAGTGATCTATACAGTATTATTCTACTACTACACAGTGTTCATCTTAAGCAATCCATAACTTATATGTTCAGAGCAACTCTTTTACATAAATTTCTTTTCTGATAAACATGTTTAGATCTCACAGAATTATGGGGGTTTTGGAGTTTTTCCATCATCCAGAATTCTAAGTAATAAAGGACACGACATTTTGGAAACTAGATCTGTTTCTCTCTTCAGGTGAGAAATGAAGACCACTACTCAGTTGATTGAGATTAGCTCTTTCTAAGGGGCACAACTGAGTAGGTGGCTTCCTTTCTCACCTGAAGACAGAAACAGATCCAGTTTTTGAAATATCGTGTCCTATATTACCTAGAATTCAGGATGATGGAAAAAGTCCAAAAACCCAGTAATTCTGTGTCATCCACCATCATCAGAACCCTTTAGAATCTACATGATTAGATCTCCTTTAGTTAAAGATATGACTCAAACGAAGCTAGCATATAAATGTCACATGTCAGATAACTGTCCTTTTAATTCATGGTAAATGCAAGACAGCTGGCAGATGAAATTTTCAAATAATACAAAAGTTCTCACCACCTTTACAGTTACAAAGATGTGTGTGTCTGTCCAGTAACAGAAGTTACTGGCGTAAGTTTTGATAATGTGGAAGCAATCAAACTTAATCCAACAGAGCAGCTATTGGCAATTCGAAAACTTAAATCTGAGAGGAGTTTCCGCCACTGGCAGGAACAGTGGAACAAGTGTGTACATTCTGAAGGAGTTTACTTTGAAGCAGATTAATCACCTAACCCTAAAATACAGTATCTCGGTGATCACAGACTCCATGTCAATACTGTTCAATCGGGCCTCGTGTAATAGACGCAGCTGATCAGAATGACAGAGCGTGTAACTGACAGATACAGAGGAGTAATATTGGAGAAGCAATCCCATGGATTAACTGAATGACACTTTGACATTTATAGAAATACAAATATTTGCAGCAATATTTCTTTTCTTTCACACTGCTGAAAGTAACAGGAACAAGAGCTTGGTACATTAGAACTAAAGCAGAGAAAACCATAAAGAAACCTTTGTATTTCAATTTACAATACACCTTTCATTTCTGTTGACTTCTTAAAAACCAAGCAGCCATTGTTTCCACACCAAAACTTATATTAAGCATACATTCCATGTACTATTATGAATCAGTTATTGCAACTGAAACAATATAATATGTATAGCTGTTATGTACACAATCCCTACTCATGAAAGGAGGGGTGTAAAGCATCAGTTCATCTCTATATCCTACCAAGTCAACACACAATTTGCAGTAGTTACAAGAGGATGTACAGTGTTACCAAACATGTTTCAACATTCAATATTCTCTACCCACCCATTTCACAGAGCCAGTTAAATCAGACATAAATCACACAAATCTAGTCTTCTTTAGGAATGGTTCTCTGGTAAGTGAACAATATGCCCATCCTGCGTTCGAACCCTTCTCAAGGGCGCTCCATGGAATGTGACCAGATGTTTGCGTAGGTAACGCTTGTTCTTGAAGCACTTCCTACACAAATGGCATTGAATTCCCTGACTTGGTAAATGCACATTTTGAATATGCTGCTTTAGGTTGAATGAGGTACTGAAAGTCTTGAAACAGATGGGGCAAATTCGAGGCTGCATGCAGCGCCACAGACCACGGTGGCGACGCAGAGAAGACCTACCAACATCTGTAACAACCAGAGACAGAAAGACTTGCTCTAGTTTGTCTGTTTCTCCCCTGTTAATTACAAAATCACAACTTTTGTAAATAAAAATTCAAATGATGTTATGCCAAATCTTTGAAACAACTCACACTAGTGAACTCAAGTCTTCTGTGCATGTACGATGGTTGTTTCCATCACACTTGAAAACTAAATTTGATATCCCAGTTCACATTAAATGCACCTTTTTTCATGTGTTCAGCCACAATACATCCTCTTATTACCATTCAAATTGAAGTATAAACATGTCTGCTGCAATTTTTGACACGTCGCTGTTCAGTGTCCCACCAATTACATGTTTCTGGATTGACAGAAAAAACAATTTGTCTTTTCAATTAAACTTGTAACAGATTACTGGCTAGAAAATTAGGCAAGCCTGGTCTTTCACTGAAAGCCATGTTATGCCTTGCTTTTCAGATGCTGCTTAGGATCTTCCAGTATGTACAACACTTCTTAAAATACATGAACAACATAAGATGCTTATGTAATGAAGTGCATCAAATTTGAATAATTAATAATTGTTCAATTACCAGATTCTAATGACCACAATATTTTGTATAAAAGACAAGTGAGACACAAGTTTCCACATGTTACATCAGTCATAAATCACATCAAGAACAATTATTCTTCTGCACAGAGAGTACTGATTACCCAACAAGTTTCAGCAAGTTGGCTCAAGCAGTAATATTTCTTACGTCGAACAGATTCGAAGTCTGAATCTGGGCCAGTCCACTGACGATGCTGACTGAGGCTTTTGCAGTTTTCCTCAGTACCTCCAGATGAATGCTGGGATAGTATCTTGAAATAAGCTACAGCCATTTCTTCCCTAATCCTTTCAGGTTCACTGAATGCAATCAACTTCTCATATCATCCAACAATAAGTAACTGCTGATACATCATTAAATAATCTATGATTCGGCCATCCATCCTCTAACCAAGCTAGTCAGTATATACCTTGCTTGAATCCTGCTGTACTAACTGAGACATTTTTGTAGCCTTTCTGAGTTCCTGGCAATAAATCTGGAGCAGGTCCTTAAATTAAATTAAAATCCCTCTTTTCCAGTCCCTCTTGGTTAGACTTTTGCAGTCATCCTACTATATCCAATCTGATTCCACGAAGACTTTGCACTTGATGCAGTATCATTAACAGAAAAAACAAACAGTAGGAACAGACCACATGACCATTTACTATTCAGTATTTAAGACATCTGTCATTCATACGGTACAAACTTCATATTGTGAAGAGAGAAAGAACTAGCTATCTTAACAAAGAAGAATGATAAAAAACTAGAGGCCTGCAGGAAGGTATTTTGTGCAGCTTCTACCATGCAAACAAAACCGAATTGTCAGAGATAAAAATTTTTGAAGCATAAAAAGTTCCCTACTCTCACACAATAACTGGAAAGGCATGAGTTTAGTTACAGCACAGCAGCAGTTCTAAAGCATTTAGAAACCCATGTTATGTTTACCTCTGTAGTGTACATAAAATGAGATGCAAATTCTTGCTGGCCATCTGTAATGATTGATCAACAGGCTATACAAGAGATATGAATCAGCATTTTAAACAAAGAACTAAGACTTTCACCTCAACTACTTTAAGTACCATTATTAACACAGGTTTTATAATGCCATTAGCTTTAACCCCAGAAAAATCTCTGAAGCAGCACATCACATGTGAATTGTGGGGCATGCCACTCAATCTAAGACTTCAGCATTAAAAATGACTATTACTTCCACTTCAAATTTGTGGGAGTGCAAAACCAAAACACATTTTCAGCAGTAAGATGAACTCATGATGTAAGGACATTCTCTGGGCATTTTTTAGTGCCTTGAGTTGAGATTATATCTACAATATTTCAAAGGCTGACTTATCTTCTTCTTTAAGCAAAAACAAGAAAGGAGAGCCAGTACCTATTGAGATGGACCCATTCATGAAACAAAACTGGCCCATCAACAAGAACTATGTTTGTTGTTTAATTTTGCAAAATAAACATGCAATTCTGCCCATCTTTGTTTTCTACCTAAAGGTGGACATTAAACCAGCCTCCAAAATACTGTAGACAAGACACTATGCCCAAGTAACATCCTTACCTCACCATGCCTAATGCCACAAACTTTTACAATTATGAAAAATACTATCTTCTTGGATGTAATACCATGTAGCCTAGTCGAAGTCCACCACTATTTCTGAGGGAAGTATGTTCCTCCAAACCACTGGGGACCTCTACCAGAGTGGATGGCATTAGATCCCAAAAGACAGTACCTTTCATTGTCACTGTTGTGTGAACCTCAAATCCAACTTTAGAATTAAATACCAATGAACTCCTTTATGAAAGTATGATAACATTTCATTGACGTTTCAATTATTCTAAATGGTTCTGATGATGGTCTACAACATTATGATTACTGGGTTTTTAGACTCTATCGTCTGTTTCAGAAACTGGATGTCTCCATCCTCAGGTGAGGGGTGAGAGACACTACACTATTGGGTCCATCAGAAAGAGCTAACCTATATCACTGGACTCTCAACAGACTCAACAATGTAGGTATCTCCCACCACTCACTTGAGCACAGAAACAGACCAAGTTTCTAAAACATGGTGTTCTTTTGTGTTTGTTAGATTACCAGATGATGGAAAAGTCCAAAAACCCAGTAATCCTGAGGATTTCAATAATGTTAGAATCAAACACTGCTAGAAGTCATGTTCTGCTTGCACAGAACTGATCCTAGTTTGCTGAATGTAAAAATTAGGCTCAGGACTCTTTACACATTAATTTTAACTTCTGAAATTATATGACTACAGGTACAGAATAGCTTCCCGTAACTCACAGCTTCCACAACAAATGTCAGAAACCTTCTCTACTTTCCATATAAAATACAAGTTTCTTAATGTTATATTTTAGCGTCCAGTTGCACTGATTTATGTCCATTATTTATTCTGACCGTCTTACAGTCACAGGAGCAAGACACAACACAAAGCACAATACACACACGAAAGTAGGAAGAATACTCCGATAGAAGAAGATAGGTGTGACTCGCGTATTGAGATACGACATAAGGATGACGAAATCCAGAACAGTGTTAATATTTAAAATTTATCATTATATATGACAAATATATGTTTTAGTTATTTTAGTATAAGGACAACAGGGCATGCAATGAAGTAGTTCGACGTACATAGAAAAGCACCTGAAGATGGCACTTTAGTGCAGAAACATGTAGTGCAAAAGAGAAGAGTAAGGTGAATAAATGTATGCACTGTATGACGGTCAGAATAAATCATGGATACAAGTTTCTTACTTTTAATAAGTCTGACATGGAAATGTCATGTTACTTTTTTACTCATCAACTCACTGATATGTTCCAAAAGTTCACACTAGGTCTTTACTCTGTGTAAAAGATCTACAATCTGTATAATTTAATTAAATACATTTGAAATTGTTTAAAAAAAATTGTTTTATATTTAAACTTCTTAATTAAGTTTTACACTTTCCACACAGAATGTGAGTGCACAGATGAGACTCCAAAATTATCTTTCAGACTTGGAGGATTTTAACGTCATCACTAAAATCAACACTGTTTTCACATGACCATAACATCTCTGTAGTTTATTACATACATGAAGAAGAAGACAGGCATAGTGCCAAATCCTGCTCTCATATTACGCTTCCAGCATACATTTATCTTCATATAGAATAGACACACAGACTGCTCTGATGTTCTAAATAGGCGAATCCACTGCACTTAAGGCAAACAAAACCCTTTCAAAAACAGCCCTGCCATCCTCATCACTGAAGGAGTAACAACCAGATGCATGGAAGACAGGGCTCTGGTCCACCAAAGCCAAGGGTGAGATATTATGCTGAGGGTATCATTGTGACATTTATTTCTCCATCACTCATGGGCCCAAAATGTACACCAACAGCAATATAAACATCATAAAAACAAATACTTGTAGAGGCCCCTCCAGTAGGGATATACATGCATAAAAAAAAAGTACTCAACATGGACCCAGCAGACCTTGCATACCAGCAAACCTGCGGATATTGAGGAGGCAATCATGGATAGGGTCTTGCCAGTTGTATGAAATCTACCATGAAATTTTGTCAAATTAACTTAAACAACAGGAAGGCACCCAATGGCAGTTCTGTGCCTGAAACTTACTATGAGTACAGTGAATATGGGGCTTATTCAGAAATACTGATTCATAGGGGACATTTTTTTTCCAATGGCCCTTCCAGCCCATTCAGGGCCCAGGCCTCTTATTAAGTTCCATAATCATTTTTCACAGACTCCTAGAATAAGCGATCTGCCCATCACAAGGCCGCTATCTAAACACAGGACAACATAAACACAGAATAAATGCATACACACCAAACATCCATGCCCTGAGTGGGATTCAAACCCACAACCCCAGTGTCCAAAACAGCGAAGACAGTTCACACCTCAGTCCATTCGGCTACTGTGACTGACTCATGGGGAACAAACAGTGGGACTAACCACCTCTGGAGGAACAGCATTTTCTATTGTACCTAATGGCAATTCAAGTTCCTACATTTATTTTAGAAATCACACTAATGTCTTACTTTTGTTAGAGCTCTGTTCTAGATATATGACAATGCTGAGGCTAACATACATGAGTGGAGGGAGACAGAAGTTAATTATCTTCACTTCACCAAATCTTCCTTACAACATACATGGACCATTAACAACTAAGGAGATGAGGGAGGCCATCAACTATTGCAGAAGCAGAGATGTGCAACTCATTACCAGATGTGATGTCAATGCACGCAGTATCATTTAGGTGAGCACTGGTACAATCCAAGATGAGAAAATTTAATGAAATATTTGGTGAGCGCCAAACTGAATATTCTTAATCAAGGTAACAAACCTACCTTAGTTGGAAGGCAGTTACTAAACTGACACCAGGGGCAGAATATAATCTTTTAACATTTCATGTCACAAATTCCGTATGCGTGTCTCATCTCTACCATGGATAATACTGGGACAATTTCTAGTTTGTCAACCGGTTCCAAGGCTCTGCACTTCATGGCGACTGGGGCACTGTGTGCTGTGAGGTGCATATGACCATTGTTAATGAATCAGCATGCCTGACGACCAATAAAGTTCAGAATGAATCAGTTACAATTTGCAGATCACAGGAGGTGTCAAAATGCTATTTCTCAGCTTTCATGTTCACATCCTTACTGGCTGGCAACTGTCTCACACCTAACTCACTGCTCCAACTAACTACCAGGCTGGCAGCCATTTCACACCAAACTCCTACTCTTCTCAATGCCATCTCAAGACTCCTCTCTTATGGCAGGTGGCCCTGGTTATATAGCTGCGGCACAGACCACACACAGAACACCGCTTCCAACAACTCTTATATTGTTGCATGTGCATCTGATGCAGCCATTACCTAGCAATGGCCATTGTTTACAGAGCCATTACTTAGCAACTGCTGTTGAATAGCTGCTTATTTAGCAGTCATTGTCTAGCAATGGGTCTACATGCCACAGTATTTAATGACAGGTACAAATTATGCAATTTTCTTCATCCTTGTGTTACATTCTCTCCTAAATTCATATAATCTCTTTAGCACTCCGTTCTCAAACATCCAATGTATGTTCTCTCCTTAATGTGAGAGGACAGGTTTTACACCCTCACAAAACAACAGAAATAATCATAGTTCATGACATTTTAATCTTATCTTTCTAGACATGAGAGAGGAACATAAAATACTCTGAACTGAATAGTGCCAAGCATGCCCCCAAATTAGTTTTTAACTCTATGATGAAAGTAATTTTGACTAGTTACTGTTGTTCCCAAATATTTTAATTTTGCCACATAATTTTATTCTACAATCTGGCACTAAACATACAGCATTCCCCTAGACTATGCACGGGATGTATTCTTGACAATGTGTCTGTTCATATCTTAACACACCTATTTTTCCATTAACTCCCATGTTGTAAGTTGAGCGACATTGCTACAAAAATATTTCCAACCCACAGTGGACACGACTGGATACAACCTGCTGTTCTCTGCTTGCCAATCATAACCCTCACTCCAGATTGACTGAATTCAAGTTAAATCCTTGCATCATTCTGACATCATCAGCAACTGTCACACCAGTGTACTTAACATTTAGACCTACCAAGTTATTTCACTTAGCATGAAATAAATTCCAACACTGTTAGAGAAACAATGTATAACACATACTTTTATGCCACTACATTGCTTTGTCATAACTTATGGTACACACTATTTAAATATAAATGAAGATCAGACTATTAATGGTCTTTTATCTTTCCTGACCTACACAGGTAAAAGATAATCAGAATTTCACTGAAGGCACAATTAACAATAACACCATGAGACCACCACTAACATAAGTAAACAGTAACATTCAAATACAGAGAAGGAAGTAAAAAGTGACAAGTATTATTATTTTAAAGAAATGTAAACAAAAGTTGACAATAATCTGTACTGAAAATGTGATTCAAGGTGGCAGCAGATTGTAAACTAATTCTTATACGAGAGCAGGCAATGATATAATAGAGAATGCCACCTTACCTGAGGAGTAGGCACCATAGAACTGACAAAGACTTCCTACACAGCAATGGAGCCACTACTAAGCACTAATCTGTTCATTCGTTACAATGGGGCATGTGTGGAATAAAAAAATATACCAATAACTGAGTAGTAAACTCAATAAACTATGTTACTATAAGGCCAACCTTGAAGTAGTTTGAAATTTAGTAAGTATCCTTATAAGAAACTATTAAAAGGCAAAGACAACATTCATCTTTTGTTTATTCTAAAACATAATGTACTTTGTTTGAGCCAACATTGCGCCAACCATCCACATTCCAGAACTGAAATATTGTGAAAGAGAAAACAAACACAAAACAGAAAGGAGTATAACGTATAATATGGGCAGTTCCACTCCACTTAGTATTAACATTCTACAACAGATACCAGAACAACAGAACTCAACAAATTTCAGCAACATGGAGTACCAGTTATTGTTTGAAGAAGTAAAGGGATTCAAGTCAGTAAACAACTCTGCTGTCAACTGCAGTACAGTATACAACTTATTTCACTTGTTCCTGAAGCTATGCGAATATTGTGCTGAAGATATGATCCGTTTATTAACTGGTCAATACATATAACTTGTGCCATTTACTTCCATTTCTCAGAGCATAAAATGTAGCTTAATGTAGACATTTGATAACATGCTGTATAGACACTATGACTCACTCCTGCTGTTATACAGTACAATTCAAGAATTTTAACTTCAAGACTCATCATAGAAATGGCATCTGTGTACCTTGGTCTCTGTGTAACATAAACAGAAAAGAACACTGAAAAATTCTGTATATTTTCAGATTTTAAGTTGCATATTTATTATTCACACAATAAATTTGTTTCATTTTAAAAACAGTTTCAATAAAAACATACTCAATTATTTATTGATTAAGTGAATGACTCATGCTTAAGAGTCAATCATTAACTTAAATCTATTAATTAATTGACAGTCCTTGCTACCAATAGTTACAAATTAATTTTAAACAAATGAATATAAACACAGTTTCATTCAATCCTCCTGGCTCCAACACTTCACCATTATTTTCTGAACAATGTAAAACAAATGACAAACCAGAGAAGAACCAATATATAAATATTCAGGGGCATCTAAAGGAAAAAATGTACATAATATGTACCCCATCCATGAGCATAAATGGAAAAAGTACACTCTATTTACGAACTGCATAGAGAGTTTTCTGGAAACAGCCAATGCAACAAACAATTACATATGACACTGAAAGCCTGCCGATGACTAAATCATTGAAGTACACATTCTGCACAACAGAACTGTGGCATATTCCAACACTGAAAATATGATGAGAAATCATAGGTAGAAATGTTCAGAATATATCTGGTTACTTAAATTGCCATAATGCCATTCCTTTATGACAAACAATGGTACAACTGCTAAAATAAAGTGGATGAAACAGATGCAGCCCACGTATCTAATCTGTAAGCTTACCTTAGTGGCATAATGAAAAGTAAGGAGCAAGTAGTACCCTGAAGTAAAAGCAAGCCAGTCCATCAAGATAATCAACCTTGTATTACAACCAAAAACACTTCAGACCAGTGTTTCTCACCTGGTCAGACATGATCCCCCAAAGAGGTCATGATATATATAATTTTTGTAAGATCTGAGGTTTTTACAGTGGTGAATATGAAGAAAGCAGCCTTCTGGGATGTGACACAATGTAGATGTGGTGTTAACCGACGTTTCGGAGGAACATATCGCCTCAATCTTCAAGGTAGAATGAAAAATAAGAAATCTGCAAGCAGACTACTTGTACCGGTTCTCACGGTCTCTTCGCTCGAGGATTTCTTGTTTTTCCTTCTACCCTGAAGATGGATGTGATGCGTTCCTCTGAAATGTCGGTTAACACCACATCTACATGGTGCCACATCCCAGAAGACTGCTTTCTTCTATACGATTTTTGTTTAAAAATCAGAACATATTTACAGTCCCCCAAGCAAAGCAATTACCTAAATTTACTGTGATCAGAATGGGATTACACAGTGGCTTTGGATTCCTGTTATCTCACAATGGCAGTTGCTGGAGAAAGGAAAGACAAGAAACACTGGTCATGACAGCTAGCACTCACCATCAAACCACTCTACTTGAAGTACCGTGTCTGAACCCAGAACAGAAAATTAACTAATAGGTTTAAACTAGTGCAGCACAACTACCTTATTCTTCTTGCCTATATATTAATGCTGTATATCATTTCTACCTAAATTCTGGTTGTTCATGCAAACAAATCAGATAGCAAACTGAAAAATAAATTAACTTACCATCAGCTTCATCCATGGCCCGTGTTGAAGCAGCTCCCTCACCAATTCTTGACGGCGATGAATCTCCTGTAACTGCAGAGTGCTTTGTTCCAGAGAGTGATCTGAGCAACATGCTATGGGGTGCAAGAGATGGCCCTCGTTCAACCATCACCTCTTCTTTGATGACATCTTGACCAACAGGCCCTGGTTCCTCAGAAACAATGGTCTCCACATTTCCAAAGTAATCCAGCCGCCTACCCACATCTGAGCTGGGACTCTCCATCTGCACAACATCTTCATCAGTATTGCTGAATGAAATGGGATTGCTCTCCTCCTCCATTGTTGCATCTATGTCAAATACTGATTCATCCTCCGGCTCCTGTTTGACAGGTGCAGCACCCAAACTAACAACTTCACAACCAATTTGTTCTTCACTTGGCTTTGCTTTCACCTTTTCTGCATCCAGAGATTCGACTGAATCCTCAGCTGGCAAATGGCCACTAACACTGACACGACGTGGAAATGCTTTACGTCTTTTGGCAGATGGTGGCTGAGGAGATGATGACTGACGATTAGGCTGCTCTGTTTCTTGCTGGCTGTCACTTGCTGCTGTTTGGTGTTGGGAGAAGGCTGACTGCTGTGACTGCTGACTGCTCGAAGTCTGTTGATACGATGGAGAGTGTTCCAACGGTGCTGGATTACGATACTGAGTGGGCGTGGAATGCTGGTAAGATGAGGATTGCGTGACTGTTGAAGGGTGCTGATGTAAAGTTGTGGATGAATTCATACCAGTTGGTTTAGTCTGAATGAGTGAGAGTGATGATGAATGTGGCTCTTTAATGGTCATCAGTGGACTTTTTGAGATGGGGTGAAGGGCAGTCGTTTTACTGGTAGGCTGTAATGGAAGTGACACAGCTGGTGGGGAAGACAGTGGAGGAGTATCGTGTCGCATCTGTCCAGCAGGCGTGAGCACTGGTTTCTTTGTTTTGCATTGTTTTGTCTGCAGGGGGAAAACAAATTCACTTTTCTAATACATTTACATCAAGAAGTGCATATTTAAAACTTTATTCTTCAATGTGTTCTGTCTATGGGATATATGTTTCATTATATGTTCAATCTATCAAGTGTCACATAACAAAATCTTCATAAACATTAACTTTATGCTTGCTCTGTTCCTTACTTTGTTTCTAGGACAACTAAAATAGTACCATAAAACATAAAAAAAGATTGTTTGTTATGGTGATCACAGGGCAAGATTAAAAATGCTCCTGGCAAACAAAGGGTTAATTTTCAAGTACTAAAAATACAAAGTCTTTCTTCGAACACAAACCAAGCTTCTTCAACAGGACAAATGCATTTGTGGCTTAGAAATCCAAACAAAGAATAATCTAGTGTACATAAACTACCTGTAAACACACTAAAATCATTTCAACATTTTGACTGATTTTGTCAGTGGAAAACTGCACTGATCCTACATAAAGAAATCATAATGTTCTTCAAATATACTGAACAAAACATAAAGTGACCAACTCACCGAATCTTTAAATGGGTTTGATGCCCCAGTCAGTCCACGAACTTGCAATAGCTCAGCCGTATGTAAAAATGATGCGAGTCTGTCCTGGGTGATGTACACCTCACCCTGATACATGAAGCCCAGTAGTGCACTTACATCCTCATAACTTACATCCTTCAGAATTACTATTGGGTGCTGACAAGGATTCTCCTATAATTTTGATACAAAACATTTTAATGATATGATCATTTGCAATTTAATTTGCACTCTCTACAAAGGAGGCGGGATAGCATAGTTGGTATAGCGCATGGCTACAGGATCGACAACCAAGGGGTGGGAGTTAAAGACTAGGTAGGGGTCAAGAATTTTCTCTTCTCCACATTGTCCAGACCGGCTCTGGGGCCCACCCAGCCTCCTATCCAGTGGGTACTGGGGCCTCTCTCTGAACACCCATGCAGAACATACACATAACAGGAGACTCCATATCAACAGAAAATCTCCTGAAGAGCAGCTCCTCAATCAGTCTCACAGTTGGAGAGGAGAATACTTGTTTCATTTAATGAACCTTTCTAAATTGCACTGCTAATGGCACAAATACTTCTAATTATGAATTGTACATAATGTGGGGAGGAAAAAAATGGTCATGGCCTATTTCAGGGCACTTTCTCAGCACTTTATTGGAAGGAAAAGTCTCAGTCAGAATAACCAATCTCTGGATTGGGATCAAACCTGGCAACTCAAGAATACAAAGCAGAAACGCTAATTGCTCAAATCCAATACACAGTTTATCTCTAGTGTGTCACCAGGGAGTAAGATCTAATAATACAGAGGTGCTTGAGCTGATCCTGGATAAGATCAGGCATTAGAATTTCGATTCCAAAATAGCTATGAGATAGTACATCAGTTTCTGAGGCACCCACTATGAAGACTGATTAAATGAGGCTGTAATAGCAATGACCACACAAGAGTATAAGACTAATATACATATGAAGATTGCTGTCTTCTTGGATGTGACATAACATGGTCTGTAGAATGTTATCGACCTTTCAAAGGAATCTGCTGCCTCTATCCTCAGGGAAGAATACCTTGGTGAGCAGGTTCCTTTGTAAAGTTGGTAATGATCATGGATCATTACAGGCAGTGCCAGGACTTCTTCTAACAGGTGTGTAGTTAAACAATTTGTTTACAATCCTATGTTTAAGCCAGTTTTCTTGAGAAGGTTATCAGACGCTCTAGTATTCAGGATAGAAGAATAAATTAATTTAAAGAAAACTGTAATTTGTGCTATTAATTTCTGGATATTTCCTTCTTTATTTTCAATTTATATATATATACATATATATATATATATATACTTACTTACTTACTTACGGAGCTGAGCCCTTCTGGAGGAGCCACCAATTCTGCGGCTGCTCAAGAATTTCCCAGCATTTTATGGAACCTGAAGGTTCATTACTGTGTTCACAAGAGCCCTCAATTGGTCCCTATCCTGAACCAGATCAATCCAATCAATACCATCCAATCCTATCTCTCTAAGATCCATTTTAATATTGTCCACCCACCTACACCTTGGTCTTCCCAGTGGTCTCTTTCCTTCTGGCTTTCCCACCAATATCCTATACGCATTCCTCATCTCCCCCATTCGTGCCACATGCTCTGCCCACCTCATCCTCCTTGATTTGATCAAATTTATATATATACAGTAAAACTTGGTTATAGAAACATCGGTTTCTGCGACACCTTCTCTATTGCGTCAAATATTCAATGGTACGAACTAATTCCTCATAAAGCAACTGTTTTTATACCTTGCTTAGTACGACATGCACAAATGCATCAACCTCGTATGTAACGTCATTTTCATTCCTGAATTTCTCTGATATCGTGGGAAAGTTCGATGTGTCTGCCCACCCTCACTTTCTCTACTTGCTGACGTGACTGTCCTGGAAGAATACGACCGCGGGCTGCAAGAGAAGTGTGGGTTTTATGTGAAAACAAGGGTGTGGGGTGGGACTGCGTGAATAGTGCAAGAGGACGCTGAAGGTTGTTAACTGCATTCCTTTCATAGAATCTCGCCTAACAGGACCTCACATTGTCTACTTACCCTATAGTGTTCCTGGCTAAATCCAGAGAAGTGCAGTAGCGAAAACATGGCAATGAAAAGGAAAGTTTTAAGCACTGAAGAGAAAGTTAAAGTTATTCGTGAAATATTGTGTGTATTGTCAGTGAAAAGCGCTGTAATATGTCTTTGATATTACACATTTGGGCAATTCCACGTTAATGTTACGTTAGTCTGTACTTAACTACGTATTTCACTAAAAAATGCAACATTTTAACTCGGTTTTTGGTAGATTTTTACGTGACTAACATAAGTCTACTGTGGAAGTGCCCATTTCGGTTACAACGACATTCGTTTATAACGACACTATTTTTAGGTCCCTTTGATGACGTTATAACCAAGTTCTACTGTATATATATATATTCCAAAAATTCCAGAAAGTGTGAGCAGATGCCCCACTCACATACTGTCACACATGCATGTCATCAAATCCTAGAAGACAGTAATTTTCACATCTACGACCATGAGAACACCAAATCTCACTTGACACACATGTATATTCCTTCCATTATCTTCCAGCAGTCTATGAGACACACAGTTTACGGAGATACAATTTGTATATTATATACTTGTACCTTAAAAACAGCTCGAAAGTATGGGCTGCAAGCTGAGAGCACGACTTTGTGGGCTTTCACATTTTGACCTTCACAACTTAAAGTTACATCCACTAAATCTTCATCTGTTTTTAAACTATCCAAAGCAGAAGCAATGTTTAGCTGAAAGTTGTTCCATCGCAAGCAAAACTGATCAGCTGCCATCATGAAGTACCTAAAAGAAAATAAATTATTATTGATCAGATGTCACACAACTCATGGGTTTGGCCCGGATTTATTTCAAACAAACCAATGTCGCAAAAAAAGTGGTATTGTATGAATAATATGCCTGATCTAAAAATTACAGTAAAAAGTAGGCTTATTAAATCACCATGCCCTGTATGTGTGCATGTTTCTCGGCATTTCAATTTCTGAAACAGGTGACGAATCTTAACTTGGTACAATCCTTCCAACGTGGGAGCTCATACCACTCCCCCCTTTTTTAAATTTCCTGCACTCATTAACAACATGACAGAAATGTAACTTTGCAAGGTAAGAATGGCATTAGTGATACTTGAAGTCCTGAAATAATGTATGGTAACACATTCTAGAAAGATATGTAATTTTTCTTGAGAAATTTTCTTTTGTAGAATGCAAAATAAGAAGATGGGAGTAACAAGAAACTTCTTTCTAGCTTTCAGGATGATGGCTATAACCAATGAATCACTGCTGCTTGGTATGTGAGATTTGATACATAGATAGATCATAAATTGTGTGTGCACTGAGGTAAGTTGCCACTTCACATTACTGAGTTCAGATTTGAGCCTCTAACAGAGATGAGTACCAAGAATCTTCCTGGGGGTAGGGGTGGTTGGCATGTAAAGCTGACAACCTTACCACCATCTGTGAGCCGACTGTTTAGAAAACGTGAAGTCTCGACGTCTCACAACCTCACGGGCCTTAAGGGCCTGTTACAGGGATAGTAACATGAATTAATAAAACATGTTCTACAGAGTCCAAAATTATTGCACCTGCCAGATTTTAATCCTGTTTTACTTTTAGAGAAATTAAGAAATTCAATATCTGTGCATTTTTCTGTTTTAAGTTCTAGGAATATTTAGGCTGATTCTGGAATTACCTAACTACATTAAAACCTTACAAACGGTTACAAATAACCAATATTTAATACTTTTAGTTCATGAGGAAACAGTTTGACACTATGTTTTAAAGGGATACCAACATACTTGACAGCATAACTATATGTGCCCAAATCACATTTCTGTCACAATTCACAAAATCTCAAATGGCTAAAGTAACACACACTTCAGCAATAAGAACTTCCCTGAAAGCATTGCACGCAGTAATAAAGTTCGATCCTTAAATAGTATTGAATAGGGACATGTTGCATTCATACTGTTTCACTTCTCATGTATCTTTAGACCGAAAGATGCAGTATACGAAAAAGTACTATCTACAGAAGGTCTTACAACAACCAAATAAGCATTTGGCTAGAATGAGTCGATTTTAACCTTAAAACGTTTACAATTCTAAATGTCAATATTGGTACTCACACAAAATCTTCATCTGCTAAAATATATAGCCAAGTATTCTTAATCCAGATATTTCAAAATAACAGCAAATGCTCCTAATATGTTCTGTGCGTAATGCATTCTCTTGCACATACAACATTATACACAACATAAATATACCTTAGTTCTGTTATACCTACCTCTAAATGCCACCTTTAACCTGTAAGCAGATGTAATATGTACCTAGCGCTGGGCAACACTTTCAAGCATATCGTTATTATTTTCGTAGCAACGGGCTCACTGCTACGCATATAAGTAAAACTTATTTCGTACTACTCAAACGTAGTATTAAAAACACAAACTACTAAACTTGGAATTAGGTGAAACGACCTAAATGCTTTGACATCAATGCTGCCAACCGGCAGAGACCGCAGTGATATGAAAAGCCCGCAAATTAGAAAAAAATTCGCGTAATATCTAGTTACGATAGTGGAGTTTAGAACAGTAATTTCTGGAACTTCCAACAGATATCAGGTCACAACCAATTGAAGTTGGTAGCAATGAAGAGCGGAAAATATAATAATACTTGAATGAAAGCCTTTTCATTGTAAATAAGAATGTAACAAGAGTGAAAATTGTGCTTTAGTTTGGGGTACACGTGAAATACTATGATTCTCTCGTCGGTGTTAGATCAAAGTACACGGCGTCTCATCAGAGAGGACCCTAACCTTGTAGCACACACATTTTCCAGATGTATTCTTTACAATTTGCGTTGCCTTCGACAGTTACTCACTGGCAACATGTATCTCGTAGTGGGGCAGTTTAATTTTTTCTATTCTTCGTCACATACCAGCATATGAAATTCTCTCGTCTCTCTGTTTCTCTGCATCTCCATAGTTGATCCGTGGTCTCTGTTGTCATGAATACTACGGATCAATACAAGTCAACTGCAGAGTGCTGCTTCTTTTTTTTTTTTTAATGCTAGTTGTTGCCAAGTTTTGCGGATAGAGGGTGTCACGTGGTCAGCGCAACGAATCTCAACGACCGTTAATTTCGGTTTTCTAGACCGGAGCCGCTATTTCCTTCAAATAGCTCCTCAATTATCAGCACGAGGCTGAGTGGACCCCGTTCCAGACCCACTACTTCTCCGAAAAAAATCTCGTAGCGCCGAGAATCGAACCCGGACCTCTGGATCTGTAGCCAGGAACTCTGACCACTAAATTTCGCCGAGAAGCGGCGGTCGCTCGGTCGGCATCGTTCGCTTGCGGACTGAAATCACGGAGTTAATGCTAGTGGGATGGGACTAAGTCCCTTTTACTGCGTCCACTTCTGGCCTATTGTACGAGCCCCAGATGATAGGTGAGGGTGATTGTGAAGCAATTGGTGGAATGAAGATTGGCAAGGGAAACCGAAGTACTCGGAGAAAATCTGCCCCAGCGCCACTTTGTTCACCATAAATCCCACCATAACCGGGATCGAACTCGGGCCGTCGCAGTGGGAAGCCAGCGACTAACCGCTTGAGCTATGGCGCGGCTTACGGTGCTTCTTACTGGGGTGACTCTTTGACCCTGAAGACGAAGGCAGGATGCAATACTTTCCTCCAAATGCACATATATGTATAGGAATTAATTATTCTTCAGAACCTCACACGAGAAGCGTGTGGCACAGTGGCTTTCGGACCTTTTGCAAATCACCACCCGGGGCCAATCTTAAGTTATCTATATAGAAATTTAAAGTCTAAGATACTGACAGCGTCGATAAATTAACAACAAAAGGAAGGATCCTCTCTTCAGGGTTACGGACCAAAATTTTGTGTGCATTTGTCATCTTCCTGTGCGTGCTACATGCCTAGCCAATTCCTCGTAATTACATAAAATGAAACATTCATCTACCCATTCGCCAAATAAATCATCCATTAGTTTCCCACTCACAATTCGTTCCGCTACTACCTAACAGATGGTAGCGAGCTTCCACAGCACGGGAAAACATATTCCATTACAAAAGAGTAATTTGTATTCATTAAATTTATTACTTTTTACGAGTTTGAGAAATTTCATACCATTTTCAAATTTTCTGTTTCCACTGAAGGAGGAATTAATTCACTAGCATTATATCACTGTCACGCGTAAGAAATGTTTTGACGAAAGGAGTGCGTAGTACTGCAATGGTATGGCTTCATACCTAATTTCTTTCCTGCTCCAGAGGGTGCATGTGTGGACTGGAGATTTGGGACCCGTCTACCCCCCATATCCAGCGCATATCGTAGACTCGATTTCCCGTCAGTAAAGCGGCAAGAGTGTAAAGCTGACCACTTATATTTAACCACTGCCGAGGTTAATATTGCGCGGGTATATACCACCAAGCTTTCAAGGCTTGGTGATTAATTAAGCGCAGGGACAATTTTAACCTCTCAGCTGCATCGTTTAGGCTGGCCTCACAATTACAGACTGAAGCATCTATAAGAAGTAAACGGCGAAGCTTCTTCTAAGAACGTCTCCTTAGGATCCTGTTACTACTTAGGGGCCTATTAGCGAGCTCAGAGTACCTGTCCATGGAAGCAAATATTACATATACCCGTTTTGCGAGTTTTGTGAAGATTTCATGGATAATCTCTTGGTACTTTTGAATTTCATGTCCACAACAACTACTACTGCACCGATCGAAATTGTAACCGTTCATTCTAATTGGTGGACTATTTGTATTAATTATACCTATATTAAGTAAATATCAAGTAAATACAAAGAGATCCGGCAGATAGCCAACTCTTACACGCAGGAGGGACATAGTTCAAGTTTTGCTACGTGGACAGGAAGTAACATCTGGTACTTTCCTGGAATTCTGGTAGTTTCAGCAAAGTCGGAAAGTCTTTGAGAATTTGAGAGCTGACAGCTCGGAACAGCTATAACTTAGAAGTGGGATGGCCGGAGCCTCATCCCATGGTCGTAATGCATCAAGGGGTTGTCAACCTTAGCGTCAGGTCAGCATCTGCCAGAATCACATAGCAAAGCAACATGATTGGAAATTCAAAATTTAGGGAACCTCCTAGTTTGAAAACTTAACCAATGGCAAAAGTGGAGGAGTGGATTTCTCCTGGGGTCTGGGGTTCGTGGACCTCAGGATTCAGAGAGAGTGCATTCCACCTCAAGGAGTCTTCATCCAACTTTCGGCAAAGTCGGACACAAAATTACAACTACGTCCCTTCCGTAAAAGTATTACAAATAAAGTTCTAAACAAGTGTTACTAATAGATTCATTTGTATTCAGTAAGCTGGAGGGAATTAAATGATTACTAAGTGCAACGGTCTAAAGAGGTGTGTGTGATTGTAGTGAAAAATTCTTCCTGCCCTGCCCGAGCCAGACCCGTATAAGACCCGGGATACGAACTCAGCTCTACCAGTTACCGAACAGAACCCTGATACTCCCGTCTTTACCTACTCGCGAGACACCTAAGGGTGTACAAGAAGCGAGCTCTCGCCTACCAGCTCCAACAACCACAATTCTCCTCCCTTCCCACTTAACTTCTCGACATCCACGAGAAGAGGGAGGACTGTGATAAATGGAGCCCAACGTAGGATCAAGGAGGACGGTTACAAAATGGAGTAGCGAAAAATCTCGAGACTAGTATTCGAGATCTCGTGGATATTCGCAGTTGGTTCGGTCAAACCTACGAACGATGTTCGCTTGAAGATTTATACGGCATACCTCGTTGAACGCACTGAACTTTCCATCCATGGGCTTGCCTACACAAAGTATTATGTACTCCGGTTCCTTGACTGGCCCAAGAAACGTCAATGACCCTGCGCTCCACTGAAGCAGATACACATCTCATGAAACATATCGCGAAGCATGGCCTTGCCACTCATACAAAACGAGTAGGGGGCTCTGTAGAAAAAGTCTTTAATAACTTAACTTACATGAAATCTAAGGTTCTCACTGAGGTCAAGATGAAGATTTGCTGTCTTCCGTTGTGTAATGGCGTGTAGACAGATAGATAGATAAGGTTTGGGAAGAAGTTCGCGCCTCCATCTTCATAGTAAAAGAATTCGACCGTGAGGATGGAAGCAGCATTTTCGTCCAAAATTTGTGTAAACTTCTGTCATGCTATATAGTCACTGGCAAGTGAACCTCAAAGCTCACACTGTTACCTCTCTACCAAGTTATATGGCTTCATGCCCTAACGAATCTTGATACACCGCCGGTACTACATTTCGAGAAACAAATAATTACCATTAATAATAATAATAATAATAATAATAATAATAATAATAATAATAATAATAATAATAAATATACTAATTGCCTGAAGATGGCCTCCATGACCTAAATATGCAGTAATTAGCAACTAAATACTGTATATAATATACCATTATATATTGGAGTCAAGTAGACGGAACTTCCATCATTACTTATCATTAAATTCAGGTTATTAAAAAGGAAAGTAAATTACATCGTACATTTTTTTTTTGTGTGTTATCTACCCCAGTGGTGCCAGATGGTTTATGCGGCCTGAATTCGAAAGGAGTATCTCCAGGGTTAGCAGTTATATTTTTTCATAGTTCGATAAAGTTAAGAGGCATGAAAGCCGTGACGAATGGACGGACGCGATGTGCACTGCGGTATACGACACATCCTGTAAGGGTGGGGAAGGGAGGAAGAGGATCTCAGCTTTCGGTCCCTGCTGGCCTTGAGGTGCTGCTCGGTGCGAAGAGGAGAAGTTGAGACACCACTCACCAGAGGTGCCAGCTGTTTCACGGAATGTGGTTGTCCTGTTGGTTGCGTTTAAGTAATATTTTGCTGTATTTTTAAAAACTGGAAGAGCAGTGATCCCAGCATACAATTTTGCACGGCGGAGACTGTAGAGTACTATCTTCCGGGAGGTATTCTGGTATCGGAAGAACGAAATTCCTCACATTCGTGATTTAAGAATAAACGAAACAAGCAAGCAGCAAGAAGCACGCTGCGAACGTCGGTGAACATATACCGGAATACACGGCGTCAGTGCAAATGTAATTTCTAAGGTATATAGTTGTTTGAAGTGCCATCGACTAGAAGAATGTATAACTGATGTTTTAAGCGCGAAGAAGGAATTCCTAAGAAGGCTAAACTTGAATGGGACGCAAGGTGAGGGGGTATTCGCTTCTGAGGGGGATTCTGCACAGTTCTTTAACTTTCTGCGAGACATACTGTAGAGTGCAAAAAAGCTCCAGTACCCCCTTCAATTTTTGTGTCACTTCCATTCTTTAGTTGTTTATTTTATGTACTTTGAGTATAGATTAGGCTCAGGACTGAGCATAACTAACTACAGGGAACAGAGTCCTTGAGAACCTAATGCTTGTTTAACTGGCCAAGAAATTTGCAGTATTTTATGGTACTCGAATATTCATTACCATGTTTACAAAAGCCCGACATTGGTCCCTATCCTCAGCCGGGTACAGCCAGTAAACACCGTACAATCCTATGTATATAAGATCCATTTTAGTATTGTCCTCCCATCTAACCCTGAGTCTTCCAAGTAGTCTCTTTCTTTTAGCTTTTCTTACCAAAACTCTGTATAAATTTATGCTTTCTGTCACGCCTGCTACATGATCCAACCAATTCATCCTGCATGAATGTACTGTATTTACGCATGTAGGCCGCGTGCTTGTATAGGCCGCAGCACAATTTTCAGACAGAAATTATAGAAAAAATAATTTTCTTGGAATATTATTTCAGGAGTAGAACATCCTGTATTACTAATTATGAATATATATATTTTTTAAATGAAGTGTGATTTCGAATATTTCGAATATAAGCCGCACCCAAGTTTTCCTCTTGAATTTTTGGCAAAAAATGTGCGGCCTATACATACGTAAATACGGTATCATTCTAGTAATATTTGTTAAGTAGCACAAATTGTAAAGCTCATTTTTTAGTTTTCTCCAAAGTCCTGTTACGTCCTCCCACTTACGTTCAAATATTCTCGACACCTTCTTCTCGAACATCCTCAGTCTACGAAGAATTACATGGCGTTACACCATACGCAGACAGTACTACTCTTCATAGTCACCGTTGTGAGAACCTCACTTAGGTCTATGTTCTTCCCTAATGTGAGATATAAGTTTCACGCCCATATAAAGCAATAGGGAGTGCCGTAGGCTTCTGTTTTGATCTTTAAGTTATTGGGCAGCACTCTGAAATGTAAATCATTATTCCGGCTCCTTAAATTGCAAATAGTCGGCAAGTTTGTTCAAGGTCAAAGCTAGACGTCTTCTGAAGTCCGCAGAAGGCGAGAGAGCACAGTTACAACTGACAGTTATACAGCTGAGTTGAACTGTAGGTGCGTACTATAAAAACGGTATGGTACATATTGGCAGTTGTTTTCTTTAGTTGATGAGCCTTCTTTCTTACTCCGAGGGGAAAACATATCAATTACAGGTAATTGTAAATAAGATTCCAAGGAAAACATTCTGAGCAACAAAGGAATGTGAAATTCAGAACGTTAACGATACGAAACCAATTACTTTGTGAAAATCTTTATAAGCATAGGTTTATACCGATGCAGGGCTGTAAAGTGGGAGGTAGGCGTGGGGACATGCCTCCCTAGTTCCAGGGCTACTTTTTAAGAAGGAATTTCCAGTGTCCAAAGCAGTTCCCTATGAGACCTATAGGAATAAATCCCTCGTAGCTATTAACGACAGAAAATAAATGCACTGCGCATGCGTCAGCGTCTTTATCACGTGTGCTCTGTATTCCCCGAACTTCCCAGTCGATACTTAAGCCTCTACCTGGATCATAAGTCATTTCCACCCCTGACCGTAAGGATAAGAAGTGATTTTTGTCTCTTTTTACATTATGGTGGTTTTACTGAATTTATAGGTTCCATAACCAGAGACAGAGCATGTTAGCAAGCGTGATAACGCGTCTGACATCGTGTCAGGTTCAAATTCCGACCAGGCATGTTTCCAAGAATTAGGTTTATAGTGGTTATCCTCAGTTTCTCCAGGGTAGTGCAAAAGAGCGCCAGAAAATAGGGTAGAAGTGCTTCCTTCCAAATCCATCAGCATTATTTCTCACAATTATTCTACATCTCATTTGACGTTATTTAACCTCAGAAGTTGACGCAGTGTCATAAAATAACCGAGCAAAGAAGAGAGTTTTTTTAATTCACTTAGTGGGGGGTGGAATCCAATTGGGTCCACTCGGTACGGCGGCGACTGATTGGCCTATTATAGCCTGCCCCGGGTGATTATGATGATGGAGAATTTGGTGGAATAAAGATTGGCAGGGGAAACCGAAGTACTCGGAGAAAACCCGCCCCAGCGCCACTTTTTCCACTACAAATCCCACTTGACCAGACCCGGGATCGAACCCGGGCCGCAGCAGTGGGAAGCCAGCGACTAACAGCTTGAACTATGGCGCGGCCAAAGAAGAGCGTTAGTTGAGGAACAACAATGAGAAACAATGACTTTTTGAAGAGTGTGTCGTAAGTAGACGTGTTTAAACGATACATACGTAACCTACTTTCATGAAGTTTATGTAATGTTTTAGGAATAAAACAAATAGGCACGTGATATTGGTTATTTTGCAGAATATTTAAGATATATGTAAGAAATACATTTTAATCTCACATTAAAATGTTATGCGTTGTTCCCAAATTTCGTTTTTACCGTTGATGTATAATATTGTAATATTTCAGCAATCTATTGCGTTGATGTAACACTCTATACATTCACTTCAGGCTTTAATGCAACTCTGTTCACAATCTCTCCTTAATTTAAATTAACATTAAAGTCACACTAAACTGCTACATGGCCGCGCCATAGCTCAAGCGGTTAGTCGCTGGCTTCCCATCGCGGCGGCCTGGGTTCTAGTGTGATTTGTGGTGGACAAAGTGACGCTGGGGCAGGTTTTCTCCGAGTACTTCGGTTTCCCCTGCCAATCTTCATTTCACCAACTGCGCCACAATCGCCCTCACCTATCATCTGGGGCTGGTACAATAGGCCAGAAGTGGCCGCAGTGCAAGGAACTTAGTCCCACCCCACTAGCAATAAAAAAATGCTACATGTTTCGGCCTTACTTGGCAAACCTCAGGCAAATGTTCACTTTTCGAAATCGTCACACTGCACTAGTTCTGAAGTCAAAATATTTCTGTGCTATTGCATATCCGTCGTTCACAATAAAATACATTTATCTGAGAACATAATTCTTTATCCTTTCCTGCGCTCTTTTCGTCCTGCGGCGTCCGCGTTTTTTTTTATTGTTGTATTTAGTCATATGAACATGGGCGTGGTGTCCTTACCGTTGTTATTTTTATGTGCCCCCTTAGTATGTTCCCACTTGTCGAGTGTATGTCACTTTTATAAGACAAAAGTAACATACACTCGACTAATGGAAACATGCATACTAATGGGCCACATAAACATAACAACGATAAAAACAAGGCTAAATAAAGCAACACAAAAAACACGGACGCCTCAAAAGGGAAACAGCGCGAGAAAAGATAAAGAGTTAGGTTCTCAAACAAATATATTTTAGCGTGAACGGTAGAAATGCAAAAGCATTGAAATAATTTGACTTAAGAACTAGTGCAATGTGGCGGTTTCGAAAAGTGAATAGTTGCATGAGGTTGACCGAAGTCAGTAAGGCCGAAACATGTAGCAGTTTATCGTGATTTGAATGTTATTTGAAATTAAGGAGAGACTGTGCACAACGGTGCATTAAAGTGCAAGTTAACGAAGTGAATGTGTAGGTTGATGTATAAATTTAACTCAGTACCCTAAATCCAATCAAAACCAGGATAGCGCCACACACGCCATGCGCATGCGCCAATTCTTCTCAATATTCTGATGCTCGCACACCTTGGATACGCATTTCTTGAGCCTGGATAGCTCAGTCGGTATGATGACGGGCTGCAGGTTGGACGCCCAGGTTGCAATTCCCGGCAGATGGTAGAGACCACGGAGCTTCCCATTCATTGGGCATAGAGGGCTGTTTGCCCTGGAGTAAAGCTGACCACTCATTTACGTCCAGTTCCGAAGTCAAGGGTGGTGGAGTTATACCTCCAGTCCACTATACGTCTTTATGGCGTGGTACTTAATTAAGCATAGGGACAATTCTCTTTTTCCTTTGCCCAGCGTTAGAACAGAGAACTAAAATTTACAATATGAAAGGCTTAAACGTATATTTTAAATGATGCCATTTATTATACAAAATATAGTAAAATTATCGTAAAACAGAAATACGACGAAGTTTTATTACAAATATAAATTAAGAAATGTTATGCAAATGCAATGATTTTCAAGCTATATATAATGATACCCCCACCTGAGCTTCAAGAATATTTCATTATGCCCCCTCCTCCCTTCCAGAGGCACATGGTAGTGCAGTGGGTTGAGGCACTATGCTACAATGTCGTGTGTTCGATTCCCGATCAGGTCATTGGCTTTTTTCAATTGACCTCATCTTTCCAGCTGCACTATGGCCCTGGGGTCGACTCAGCCTCTAACACAAATGAGTACCAGGGATCTTCCTGGCGGTTAAAGGACGGCCGGTGTGTAAGGCTGACAACCTCACCGCCATCTGTGAGCCGATTATCTAGAAAAGGTGGGATCCTCGATGTCTCACAACCCCATGAACCTCCACGGCCTGTCATAGGGATAGCTTTAACTTTTCTTTTTATCCCTCCTCCTCCTAACTTTATGTTGTGTGTGTAAATATAACATATAACAATTATTTGCTTCTTATTTTGCAAGTCTTGTGTCATATAACCATACATGCTTTCAGAGCCTTTGGGCACACACCGAGTGAAAACCATGGTATACGCAATAGATGCAACAAAGCCAACAGGCTCTCACACATTGTGCAAAATTTCAGTTAAAAGAAGAATTCAAGAAACACTTGCTACAACTTTGAAACTAGCATCGCCTCATCTACTTTAAAAAAACAATAAAGACTATATTATCGCACGCTAAAGACTGCATGTTTTCTGCATGGCTGTGGACTCTGAGGGAGGGATACCTACATTTATGATGTATGAAGGAATACATGTTTAGGGCAACTATGGAAATGTGTAGGTCGAAAAGAGGTGAATTACATCAGGGGTGTCCAACTCACAGCAAGCAGGCCACAAGGAACTCATACCTTGGTTTTATGATGCTTGCGACAGAATCCTTCCATTCCCAAATATGAATGTAGATGTTAATGATTTCCTCCTCCTCAAAACAGGCCGCTAATCCTGTGGAAAGAAGTTTACAGAAATTGCTTATTGAATATTCTGCGTAATTTGTCTGTTGCTTTTGTGTGGCACTCAATAAATAATTTGGAAATATATGAAATTTATTTGACACTATTGATAGAATGTAGTGAATCTACAGTGGCTGATTTCAAAGCACTTTCGACCTGACAACATTGTCTGATGGCCTCATTATGTGCTCAGCATGATCATCTATGAAGTCAAAATTTATGGAACATGGTGATTTCTTTTATGGCTTTTAGCCAAATTTTCTTTAAGGGAAAAAAAATTAGACCTACGAGATCACCATGAAGTCTCTTTGTTCCTCCTACCAACTTTTGAACTGCCTGATCGATATCCATGAAATGTGGTGTGAAATTTATTCCATCAGAGCCCTTTAATAAAGTGGCTGCAAATAAATCATTGATCACTTTTTCATATTACCATTGTAATGCCCTAGCGGCGCAGGGGGGGCATGGAGGTATCCCTCCCGCTGCCGCCGCTGTAATGCCGTGGTACAGGGGGGCGTGGAGTCAGCCCGCCTCTGTCCCCACTGTAACTCCGCATGTAGGGGCCGTGGAGGTATCCTTCCTCGCCTCCACTAGTTATGTCGTAAACTGGTACTCCTGGTAACGTCGCGCCGTCGGGGGTGGGCAGGTACCCCTCCTGGCCACCTCCGCTTATGCTGTAAGGCGTGAACGCAATCATCCTAGCTCACCCTTAGCTAGGATTCTCCTATATCGGAGTTTCCTTCTGTCATACAAGCTGCCACCATCTATTCTCTGTTCTTTCAATTGTTGGTACTACTCCCTGACATGTAGTCATGCCCCTTCTCGCCCACTCCGCATATGGTTTACAGGTAGCCACGTAATCCATTAATATTACACTTTATCTTCGGATCTTGGGAGGGCGTTACTATCAAGGCTCCCTTACTCTGCCTGTGTGGCAGGAGCCTATCCCTGTCTATTCTTATCTTCGTCT
>NW_019729897.1:1622846-1658442 GCF_002891405.2 Cryptotermes secundus
GAATTCCAAGTCTCTTGAATTTCCCTCATTTATAGTTTTAATTCGCTGATTCCGCGTGGACGACAAGGGGGTAGATAGCTCCTCCCTTGTGTTCTAATTTCCTAAAGTTAGGCTTTCATTGGGTCTTATCGGGATGTGGGCAGACCCCCTGGCGTCTGATCGCTGCGTAAGCAATCTCTTCCGATTCTCTAGTGCCCGAGTTAGGCAAACTTCTGGCGCTGTGAGGACACAGCCTTGCTGGGCAAGCAGATTCCTAACCTACTTGCCATTACTGATGTTTACAAGTTGCGGCAATAACTGTGCAACACTGTTCGCTAGGCGCGAACATTTTTGGGCCGTGGCTTCTTCTACTATCTCGAATTTTGGGGCATAACAACCATGTTGTTCCAAATCAAATCTTTCATCACCTCTTTTAATCATGAAGTGGTAATATAAGATACCTGCAGAATTTCTTGTCCTAAATGTGAGGTTGAAACATTTCTCACTGCCTCGAAAAATCATTCAGTTACCTTTTTACATCAACTACATTGCCTTCCCCAGTTAGATAGCACCCATCTTATCAGTTTTGTCCATCATAACTTCACCTCAACTCACTGCCCAATACCAGACTTAAACAAAGGCTTCTGAAGTTCCATATAACACAAACCCTAAAGATGATGGCAATTACATTGTTTGCTGAAATATAAAACCTTCAACATTCTACGTGACCTATTTCTGAATGCCGTAGTGTACAAAATGACCACTGTTCTTGCTGTGCTTGCAACAGATTAATCATCTCCAATTTTAAGATTTTTTTGAGCAGAATTAGGTATAAGAATATAAGTTCCATGAATTATGCAATTGTTCTCGCTTGGAAGGTCTTGTGTAACTCAAATTTTATGTAAGTCAGAGCATTACTGTAATACGTAAATGTATGTACACTTATATGTGTGCTTGTGAATGTTTGTGATTTGCAGAAAGAAAGCTGAAAACACAAAAAAAAAAATAATTGAAACATGGTGAAAAAATAAATTATTGTAATCATAGAAAACTAACATTCCAAACAGCAAAATTTCATTTACGTTTCATTTTACTTCTTTGCGTGTCTTATGGCAAAATTTTAATAAGGTCAAATTTATGTAACTCGAGTCTTGCATAATCCAAGGAGGGTCTGTATTGAAAAATGTATCTGTTAGTTCAGTTATGGCAGGATGATAAAGGTAAAACCTTTGTTTTGATTTTTTAACCAGTTTTTAAAAGTATCTAACTAAACTAACTCAATGGAGCACAGTCCTTTTTGAGAAACTAATATTCGCTCTCGCAGTCAAAAAATTCTCCACCTATTATGGAACCCAAAGACATATTACAATGTTGCATTTTTAAAACTGTTACTGCTGATAGTATTAATTTACTTTCCTTTAAATACTGTGTGGAATTTGACTATTTTCTTCTAAAAATATGTATATATATATGTAACTCATATTGAGGTCATGTCTAAAAATTAAGATGTAGGAACTAATGCTCAGATGATAATAACTGATAATATAATGTCATCTGAACAAGGAGGTAATCCTCAGTACATGAGAAATTATAGTAATTATAATATAACAAAATTTCAAGAAATGCTAAGCTATGAACTATGGGGTTAATCTTTTTACAAATGACAATGTAAACAGTACTTTTAATGTATTTCTTAATACTTATTTAAGAATTTTTTACTCGTGTTTTACTAAAAAAATATATTACTTCCAAACTTAAATGTAACCTGTGAATGACTCAAGGGATACGAATTTCTTGCGAAAAAAAGAGGAAGTTGTATCTTAAATATAGACAAGATGATGATCCACATTTTAAACTGTATTATAAGAAATACTGTAAAGTACTTACTAAAGTCATTAAAGAGGCTAAGAAAGTACACTATGATAATAAAATTTCAAAATCTTATAACAAAATAAAAACTACATGGTCAATTATTAAAAAAGAGACTGGATTTAAACTCAGAAGGATGAACCCCAATCGCTGAAAGTCGATAATATTATGATACAGAATAAAAAGTGCATTGCAAATGTATTTAACGAATACTTTATCTCAGTAGCTCAGACACTTATACATGATTTAAGCAATAACAAAATTCCAACCAACATCAGCCCATTATACTATCTGGGCAATAAATACACGTCTACTTTTAAATCTATCAAATGGCAGTATGTCTCAACTAATGAGATTAGAAAGGTAATCAAATCTTTGAAGACCAAGTCTTCACATGGTTATGATGAAATTTCCACTAGAATTTTAAAAGCAAGTATGCCATATATAACTTTGCCACTAACTTACATTTGTAATCAATCCCTTGCCCAGGGAATGTTTCCAGACAGATTGAAATTTGCTGTAGTTAAGCCAATTTTCAAAAGCGGTAATAAATATAAACCAGCCAACCATAGGCCTATTTCATTACTGACAGCCTTTTCTAAGGTTTTTGAAAGGGTTATATATAATAAATTGTATGAACATATAGACAGTCTCATATATTGGACAATAATCAATATGGTTTTAGACCTAATTCATCTACAGAAAAAGCATCCTTCAAATTAGTAGAGGAAATACTAAAAGCAATGAATAATAAACAGTTTGTTGGAGGAATATTTTGCGACTTACACAAAGCCTTTGATTGTGTCAATCATGATATACTTATCCAAAAATTAGAGTTTTATGGAATAACTGGCAAGTTTGGTGCCTTAATTAAATCTTATCTGAATGGAAGATATCAAAGAGTAACCCTTGGCCCTAACAGTTCTATTAATAGCTCGTCTAGTTGGGCAGAAATAATATTTAGTGTACCCCAAGGTTCAATTTTTGGCCCACTTATTTTCCTCTTGTATATAAATGACATAACTAAGGTTTCAATTAATGGAACAAACATATTATTATATGCAAACGATACAAGTATAATAGTGACTAATCTGGAATACGCTGACTACAAATCAGCCATGACCAGAATATTTTGCAATATTAATACATGGTTCAGAACCAATCTGTTAAAATTAAATATTAATAAAACCCACACTCTCCAGTTCACTTTAATGAACTATGAGGATCACAGTATGCATAATAATACTGATCAAAATTTACTGACTAATTTTTAGGCCTAAATATTAATAACAGGCTGTGTTGGAAGAATTATATTGATTACCTTGTTACTAAATTGAGTTCGTCTTGCTTTATTATGAGAACAGTTAAGTCTACGATATCATTAAGTAGCTTAAGAATGATTTATTTTGCTTATATACATTCTTTGATGACATGGAATTATCTTCTGGGGCAATTCTTCATACATGACAAAACTTTTTATTATCCAAAAGAATGTTATAAGGATTATGATGGGATTAAAGAAAAGAGATTCATGTAGAGACTCTTCCAAGGAAATGAAAATTCTGCCTTTGTGTTCTCAATAAATATATTTCCTGATGCAACATACTATAAATAACATACATTTGTTTACAAGAAATACGGAGGTACATAATATTGGTACCAGACAGATTGTTAACCTATTTCCACCGAGTACTTCACTTACTAAAGTTCAGAAGGGTGCATATTATTCGGGTATAAAATCTACAATCATCTGCCTAAAGAGCTCAAACAATTATTCAATAACCAGAAATCCGTTGAACGTTCCCTAAAAAGATTTTTACATGCTGACTCTTTTTATGCATTAAATGAGTATTTTAATTACAAATGTACATAAATTTGAATGTTTTAACGCCGTATTTTAATATAGTTAGTATAGGAGATGTGAAAAGTTATATTAATTCAAGTTATATTGTAGTTACTTTTAAATTATGTCTGTTAATCAAAATATTATCTTTTTACCTCATATTATTGTATATGTTAATTAATTAATGTGGGTGATCTTCATTATGTGACTTATGTGACTTTGTGTATGTATATGACTATTTCCACATCCTGAGCCTGTTACCTGTATGGATATTTATGGAAAATAAAGGATATGTTTGTATGTATAAATTCATCTTGTGGTTTCGAGAAAAATATCAACATGGTAGTGATATGAGCCTTTGAGATATGAAACACTTCTTGAAATATAAATAAATGTTATAAAATACATTTTTATTTCATTAACTGTATTTTCTTTTTCAGCCTTCTTGAAGAATATTGAACTACTTGTTAATTCTTCAGTTTCTTTCAGAGTGATATTTGGAAGGAAATAAAATGTGGTGCTTCAAGAAAGGGTCACTGAGGTTTCACCATGCCTTCAATCCATGCATAGGAAAGACATGTCAGCTAGCTGATGATGTAGCAACAAGAGAAAATGACATCAGTAGGAACCATGATACTACTGGAGCTCGCCCTTTTAATGAAATTCCAGGGCCAAAATCTTTACCATTCATTGGAAGTCTGTGGCAATATCTACCAATATTTGGTTAGCAAGTTCAGATTTGAAATATGATATCCAAATATAATAATTTCAGAATTTTTAACTTCACAAATAAAGAATTTGGTATGACTCATATCTACCTTGGACCCAAAAATTGGGCTCATGACATGTCACTTTTGAAAGAACCTTACTGTAACACAGTATCACCCAAATAATAGAAGAGAAAGAGGCTTTATTTGACAAAGTTCACCATCTGAATTTTTGTGTCTTTCCATTCTTCAAATACTAGTTTTCTCTTTCCATTGCCGTTTACCTTATTCATTAAGGAACATAATTATCATTTTATTGTTTAGCCGTTTTTAAAAGAAGTTCACTCATTGAATAACATCTATGTTAGTTGATGTTTGTTTCATGTGCAGGAAAATATAGTTTCAAGCAGTTGCACCATGGTGGTCATAAAAAATTGCAAGAATTTGGTTCAATAGTTCGAGAAGACATAGTCCCTGGTGTTTCTGTTGTGTGGGTGTTCACTCCAAGTGATATTGAGCAAGTATTCCGAAACGAAGGACGTTACCCTGAACGCAGAAGTCACCTTGCTTTACAAAAATACAGAAATGATCACCCTAATATCTATAATTCTGGTGGACTGCTACCAACGTAAGGATTTTGCTGATGTAATTTGTTATGCATTATTTGAAGTGGTAAAAATATGGTAGAGCAGTCAGGTTTTTGGATTTTTAATGACTGATTTATTTGTTATAATAATATCAAAATATGATTTACTTAATGCCTATATTATGAAGCCTATTACAGACAAAGCTGTGGGTGAGGTATCTCTTAAAGCTATGGAAATGAACACTTACAGGTACATGATCTTGCATAGTTGTAATAAACTTTCAGTCACCAAACCCGTACTTCAACTTCAACTTTATTTTCATCCTTAACTAAAGCGAATGCAATTGGACGTGTCAGAAAATAACAGCGAATACATCACTTGTCAAAGTCACATAAAAATTACACAATGATCTATCACAATAATATAACAACTGTTTTAAAGTACTTAACAATAATAGACGCATAAGACCAAAAGAAAATATCAGTAATATAAAACACATAAACACAATATTAAAAATTCAAACCAAAAGACAATCTGATCTTAAATTCCAAAAAATCAATATGACTGAAATCACAACAAATGTGTCATATAGTTATACATTAGGTCTGTGTCAGATTTCATCATTTGATTTCAGTCTAATTATTTTTAAAGTAAAACATTTTATGCTTGTGTTTTTCATTGGGTAGGGTACTGTTTGTGTTATGCTATAATTCAATACTCTCTTCTAGCAGGGTAGCAAATAACTTCAAGCAGCTGGAAAGATTACAGAATAAGAAATTCAGATTTGAGTCACTGCTCTACCTGTACAAGGTCTTGTGGTATAAGCTTTAAATCAGCAAGGAAATAGGGACAACTGTTATCATAATCAATACATGTGCATTTTCTTTTATATATCTGTGAGACGAGAAGAACAAACACTAAACAAATGTTCATTACTTTCTATTTAGAAATCCTGAATGATATAGTTTGGAAGGTTTCATAGTCATTTCCTAATACCTCCTGACAGGTTGTGAGATGTTTACAGAGAAATATAAAAAAAGTTATCAATCTATACATCAGTTGTCTGGTGAGTAGTATATAGAATTGTATAGTATAGTATAGCATCAGGGTGGATGTTAGTGGTATTTCTGTTTTAGGAGTAAATATGGCTGATTCTGTGAAAAGCATGAAGTAGGCTGTGAAATGTTGCAATCCATATCAAAAGAAGAAAAATCGCACTGCAAAAGACATGTTCTGCAATAGGTGTGTGAATTATATTATGACGCTGAACATGGAATGAAAATTTGTGACAGCTGCAGAAAAAATCATATCAAAACAGGGAATTGCAGCCTTCATAGTTCTAAGTCAGATAAATCTGCTGTTATATGGGTGACAGGAAGTTGTATTGTTGATATGAGTGTGGGAGAAATAAACTACTGATCATCATGGGATACCAGAAGAACAATATCACCTCCTAATCAATCATTTAGAGTGATGAAAGTGTCACTGAGAGTTAAAGTTATGGTGTCTGTAGAAAGGTCCTCACAAACAAAGAGGGGTATAACCGCCATATTTGCCACATAGTACTGACAAAATCATTTAAAAGTATTATTAAAAGAATATTTTAACAAGAAGTTCTGGGAAGAACTAATCACCCATTTTCCTTTGATTTGGCACAGACCATATAGAGAGCAGTGCCTCTGACAGTACTTCATTCCCCTCGGAACGTCTTTACTGAGTTGTTACCTAGGAAAGACAGGAAGGATACACACAGATTGATGGGAGTAATTTATGAAGTATGCTGTTGAGATGTGGTCAGCTCTCATGATATCCATACTAAGTTTCATAAAGATTGGTTCAGCCATACAAAAGTTGATAGGGGAGATCACAGACACACAGACAACATGGTGATTTCATGAGCCTATTTTATTTTTTAAATGAGGAAAATAGGCAAAAAATAAGAAAGTGGAAGTAACATGAGGGTGAAGAAAATTACATAATGAGGGTTTTTGTAATTTGTACTGTGGGTACCCACCTACCGTCACCAAAATCTCAGATCTTATACCCAGCCAGAAGACTACATGGTGCCATAATCCAGAATATAACAATATTAAAAGCTTCAAAATAATCATTCCTTAATTTCAGACTAAAGACTCTTCTGAAATCTCTGTGAACAAGAGAACAGTGCATGTGTAACCGAACATTATATTTATATTCTGATTATGTACTCATTGCAACATTTTTGTGTATTAGGAATGGACCTGAGTGGTGGAGACTCCGCAGTGAATTTCAGCAAGGTTTAAGTCGACCACAAAGTGTGAGGTTATATTTACCTCAGACTGACAAGATTATTCAGGAGTTCATTGATCATCTCAAGATCTGGACAAAGTCTGCTGGGAAATATCATGATTTTTCTGACGAGCTGTCTAGGCTTCTCCTGGAATGTAAGTACAATATTGCACTTCCAGTGAGGGTCATATTTGATATTCTTGTCATAGGGAGGCAATTACTTGTACAAGAAAAACCAGCAGGTGGTATAGCTTGTAAAGGCATTTTTGTGACCTATGGATGATTTAAAAACTGTATTCTCCAACCCTGCCAATATTTGATGGATATAGTCACACTTTTTCTAATTATTAGACAGTTAAGATCACATGACTTTCTACATGATATATCTCTGTTAATAACATGGCAGCAGGTAAGTGGCTGAGAGTTTAGCAGGTTTATCAAATCTTCTGGATTTGTTGGCAACAAAGAGACTTAAAATTATGATTTTAAGAACTTGCATTTTAGATATGCTCCATTACTCTTTGGTGTTTGTTTTAAACCATCACAGATGGCTTTAAGTCTAGGATATCATGAATCACTTGACTTAGGCATGGAAATTGGAATATTAAAAACTTTTCATAAATCAGCTTTTATATGTTCACAATTACAAACATGGCATTGTTGTGCAATTTTGATTGGAAAGAAACAGATGGTAACAATTGAAAGAAAGTTTACATGGTAAGTAAACATAAGAAAGAATTGTCCCTGCATTTAGGAACTGTGTGCCATGAAGATGTATGCAGAGTGGAAATGTAGCTTTATACATTATTAAGCTTAGGTACAGGTGAATGACATGCTTCACATTCTGGTTGCTCTACATCTGTGCAGGGACAAGAACCTGGGTGGGCCTCAGTACCAGTGTGACATAATGGAAAAATGTCCCTACATCTGCCAAGAGTTCTGTCCAGCACACAGCCCATCTCTCTGTTGGGTGCCCATCACATCTCAGAGGTCTTGTAAATACTTCCTAGAGATACTGCTGAACCTTAATCATTTCTTATGTTCAGCCAGACTTTCAGATTTTAATATCCCAGAAAAAATAAAATAGTGGTCAATATCTTTTTGACCTCAACCCTTCAATTCAATATAAGGATTGTATGTGTCTGTATAATGGGTTTTGGTGGGAAGGTCAGAAGGAAAGAAAACACTAGGAAGGCTTAGATATATATATGAGAGGATAATACTAGAATTGATCTCTGAGAAATAGGATGTGGTGTTATAAACTGGATTTGTCTGGCTCAGGACAGGGACCAGTGGAGGGATTCTGCAAACATGGTACTGAAACCTCAGGTTCCATAAAATGTTAGGAAATTCTTTAGCAACTGAGTGACCAGTGGCTTCTCAAGAGGGTCAACTCAATGGAGTTATTTAGTATGTGTCTTGTTTTCCTGTATTCATTTTTTGTAATGATTCTTGTGTATTCCAGTGATTTGTCTGGTGACATTTGATGTTCGGTTGGGAAGCCTGAGTGATTTGGAACGTAAAAAAGGATCACTATCTTCCATGCTTCTTGAAGCAGCCTTGTCAACCAATAGCGCTATCCTATTAACAGACAATGGACCTCAGCTGTGGCGCTGGGTAGAAACAAGATTGTACAGGAAACTGAAGAAGTCTCAGAAATACATTGAACAGTGAGTGTTAATGATTAAATTGGTGATTCTTGCCTTCCTCCAAATCCTACCCAATCATTCTGTGTCTAGTCCATGTTCAGTGCAATAGAAATCTTAAAAGATAGGCCGCATGAGTCCTATAGTGATACACCTATCACAATTGTATTAATAGGATGAAAGTATTATCATGTGTTATTGACTAGACATGGGGTTTGTATTCGTAATTGAATTTATTGAAAACTTAGAATTCGTAACTACAAACAATTATAATATATACATACATACATCTGCGTTTCAAGATATTCATAAGTGCAATCTGCACTGAATATGAAACATGTCACAATATACTAAAGTACATGCTTAACAAATCATTGTATCATGCTAGGTCTTCTCAGTTTGCTACACCTTTCCTAGTTGTTGTCTGGCACTGTGGCTTAAGAGTATCTTCTTTTGCTCATGATGTTGTCAGCCTCCTACCATCTCTCTCTCATCTGTCAGCTTTTAACTACATTTATGGCCTCCTGGCCATAACTAGACATCACTGACTGCCATTAGCCATACCTGGGTATCTCTGTTGGAATCACTAAACAGTAGGCAGACATTATGTGTAAGCGAAATGTGCCTTTTAATGATAACCCTAAGGGTACATTACCTTCTTGTTTACTGAGGAGTATCTTGAAACAATATATTTTGTAATGTGTATATATTAACAGTCTTCAAGTGCATACAATCCCATCTACCACTTCTGCACTACATGTTTCGGCACCATGATGCCATCTTCAGGTGTATCGATCCATTAACCATTTCACTGCTTGCCTTTATATGTCCATTTACAAGTAATATTAAATTTGTATACGTCCTTATATAATAATAAAGTTTATGTATTTAAAACTTGTTAAAACTTATTACCTCATATGTCATATTTTAAAATTCGTGTGTATTATTAATCATTCACATTGGAGTCATTCTTCTTATGTTTCTAATGTTGTGTGTATATTATGTCTTATGATGTGTTCTGCCCCTGTGGCTGAATGCGTTATATTGTTGGATGTGTAGGTGGGATTGTATGCACTTGAAGACTGTTAATATATACACATTATGAATATGAATCAGTGCAACAGGACGCTAAAATACAGCAAAATATTTTGTTAAACACTATGTATTTGGTGGAAGATTTCTGGCAGCTACGTACAGGTATAGTAGACTGGGGTAATTATGAGGATGTGAACTGGAACTGTACATCCCATTGCTCCCTTAACTTGAAAATGTGTGTGGTCTATGCCTCCCACAGGCCACAGGTCCAGGTGGACTGACTTATGACTCTTTTGTCTTTCAGGATTGCAATAGATTTTATTTCCAAAAGAAAGGAATCCTTAAAACAATCTACAACCACCAAAAATGAGGTAAAATCATTATTAGAATTGTATTTGTCGTCTACGGAACTTGATATGAAGGATGTAACTGGAATGGCAGTGGACATGCTGTTAGCAGGGGTAGATACGGTAAGATTATGTCCTGCAGCAAAAGTTTATCCTGAATATTCCCATAAGAGGAGTCAAATAAACTGGGTAAATTGTCACATGTTTGTGACTAGACACATGGTTTGGATTGCTAATTAGGTTTACTGGACATGTATAACTTATAACTGCATGTAACTATAACCATTTCAGAGATCTGCACACACACACACACACACACACACACACACAAATCACTATATTGTCTTCAACAGCTGTTGCCTGGTAATGGCTCCCAACAATGCAGATTCTTCAGCTTCTGTACCCATGTCATTAGTGGTTGGCTCCTATCTCACAACTCCTCATGGCTGCACTTAAGCTACCTCGTTCACCCTTGCTATATAGCCTCAGGATGGACAACACAGTAAACACTAGCGCAAACAGCTCCTCTATTTTGTGACATGTGAGTGCGCCATTGCCTAGTGATGGTTTGCTTGTTTATTGAGCCATTCTCATGCAATGGACAATGTTCAAATAGTCATGTCACACTATAGTATAACATAATGTATAATATCTATAGCTTCTACTGAAGTATCCAGAAGTTGTATGTCACTGCATTTGATTTCCATAAATCAATTTGCCATCCATGCTGGGTTGACCAAACTATGAAAAAGTTTCTCTTATCACGCCCTTTTTTATGGTGAAAAGATACAGTGGCACACACCTGTTTTCATAAAACATAAGCATATATAAAATAATTATGCTCATAAACATGGTTAAATAATTGAGATAGATATGAGAATGAAGTTTTCACTTCAACTTCAGTTCATGAGTTCCATTAATTTCAGATACACTGGTAACATTTTTTGTCGGAAATACTAAGAAGTATTTTTATTTCCCTTTGCCCTTCTCTTATTGAATGATGACACATTTGTTTCTAGAAAGAGAAGCACTGTGAACAGGGCTACGGGTTTTATTTTCTCAGACAAGGTGAATCCTCAGATTTTACTCCATTATTTCGTAAAGTAATTTCATGCACACAGAGGAACATTGCTGCCATATACCCTGTACTCTGTTGAAGCATCTAGAAGGGAGAGATCTCTCCAGCCAATGCCACTACAATGTTCAGGCTCTGAGGGAGTTAAATCCTGAAACACTCCTCTTGTTCTGAGGACATCAATAATGTTTTCAGAACTGCTTATAATTATTACGGTTGGTCTCTTTTATTTCAGGGTCTACATATCAGTAGACATTTGTTTTGTTGTTGTCTCTTATTGATGCTGCATGCATTTGGTGCAGTGTTAATAAAACAGAAAACACATATCTGCACTAACGTCATCCAAGAACTCGTGTAGGACTTAATTTTCAAGCATGTGTGATCGGAAAAGGGCCTGTATCTCCATTACTCCATGCCTTCATGGTATAGCACAAGGAAAACTATACCTTTATGTTACTGCAAATCAAGAGACAATATGGTTTATTACTTTATCTTAATATTTATTTTTTTAAAAAGAAAAGAGATCCCATTAACTTCAGAACTGAATAATCTGAAACATTTCTTTAATTACTGAGTGCTATTTGAATACATAAATATTGCAGATCAGTACATATAATTAAGTGCTACCTGTTTATATCCACAGACAAATTACACAACAAGTTTTGCTCTCTATCATCTGGCAACTAATCCAGAAGTCCAGAACAACCTGTATGAAGAATCCTGCCGACTTCTGATTGAACCCAACTCTCCTGTCACCACTGATATACTTTCCCAGGCTCAATATATGAAAGCAGTCCTAAAGGAGAGTTTGCGATTGAACCCCATATCTGTTGGTATTGGTAGAATACTGGCCCAAGATGCAGTACTTTCAGGCTACCATGTACCAAGAGGAGTGAGTATGCAACTGGATTATCAAGGTTTTGATGTTGGATGGGCCATCATATGTAGTTACTCAGCCAAGTATCTAACGGGTACCAGGATAGTGTGTCTTGAGGATAAATGGGGAATGAGAAGATGAACACTTATATCCAGCTAGTGTGTAACTTAAAAAGCAAGCCAGAAGTTTCACAGTCTTTCTTTTTCATGTCTATGGAATGTGTTTAGACAAAGGAGCATATTCACCTTGCCTTTTTAGCCTACTTTTCTTCCTTAAAGAAATAATTAGACTAGTGAAATTGCCATGCTCTGTGTGTGTGTGTGTTCACTTTAACTCCAACTGTTAAACACTTGGCATGAATGTAATGTCATTAGAAGCCACTCAATTATTTTACATATTAATTTCCTACTTGTATAATCAGTAGTAATAATGTATCAGATACATGAAGTTGTGAGGCTAGAGTGACACTAGGAACCGTTACTTTGGGGCCCTGGAATTGTGTTTGTGTTTACAGCTTGGAAAAGTACGGAGCTTTTATATTTCCTTTTTTATGAAGAATGTAAAACAGAAACATGATGGCCATTACAAATTTTTCTTTAGCTTTCAGTTAAATGGTGGTAGTTAATAAAACATCGGAGATAAGCATGTGAAATTTGGTACAGAGGTATTGTGTGAGTTATTGTAAGTCGGCAGTTACAAACATGGTGATGTGAAACTTTGAGATCACAACTGACAAATTTGACACATACAGAATCTGTACTGAAGTAAAAAGTTCTAAACAAAGAAAATAAAAGTAGGAAAATAATAGAGTTGTAGATCTTTTGGAATAGAATTCTGTGCAACAGGGAAGTAACCTTTGCGAGTTCTGCTTAGAACTCATTTCTTGTGTTTTAATTCTCTGTCATATATGACAAAATTAATGAAAATTTAGTTCTTGGTGTATTGAGAACATTAAAAATAATGATAGAGCAAATTTTTATACCTACATCCTTAACATTTTACACACACAGTGGCATATTTTTGGTTCTCGGGCCGTGTACAGTGTAGTAAAAATAGTTTTTAAAATTGTGAAAACATTTTCTTCAATCATTACTGTAAATATATTAGTACATTTATTGAAAATGCGAACAACTTAAAAAAAGTAACTGTCTATTAAATGGAGTATTAAGTACACAAGAAATGTTGTCTTGAGTGAGACGCTTTCATTCATTATAATTTCATCCCATTCCTTGAAGTCTTAACTGTGCTGAACATCTGAGAACAAAGAAGAAACTTTAGCATTTATTTGAATGGATTTTACACCACTTCCACAAACCTATGGTCACACCATCATAATTCAGAATTTAAAAGCTTGTATAATAACAATACAACATCAATTTTTATTTGCTCTAGGTATTCTAGGCATAAAACTATAATATATGACTTAAAATAATTATCAGCTTGAGAAAAGTGTATACATTACATTACTTAAGGCTTACTTCTGTTCATAAAAGCCAACTGCAATGTAAGCTGGAGAACAGCTTTCCTTGCATGTCTTTTCATTTTTACAAAAAGTGCACCAGCACGATAGGCACATTCTTAGCACTACCATAAACACTAGCCCATATCTACTATTATAATACAGCATTAATTTAAATTTTTTGGGGGGGGTTCCATTATGCCCCACCAGAATAATTTAAAAATAAGTTTTCACAAAAGTGGGTTCTGTAATTTTGAAACATGCCTCTGAAAATAGCAGATCACACTTAAGCTGCCAGCAGTCATGCCAAAATCGGTAACAATGTGATGGGGGTTATTCTATTAAAAATAACATCTGCAGTAATCAAATTCTAATACTGCCTAGCCTTAAGGCATCTGCATTAAGCGAAATGACAGATGGTAAAATTTATAAGTTCACAGAGCTGTCTAAGGGCTTGCCAGAAGTCGAGGTCCTAAGCAGCCACTTCAGTCTGCTTACTGATAAATTCAGTTCCATCCACATGAAAAGAATCTATGTGAGTGGAGGACATTGTTCATTATGTACAGAATAAACTGGATTATTATATGGTTTTTTATTCCCACAAATTTCTCTTTATTCGAATGATTATATTTCATGCATGGTTTCTTCTGCCATTTCTTAAATCTCTGCCATGAAGCTGGCGGGTCAATGTGATTTTTTTATGAAGTATCTATTCCTTGTTACAGACCGTTGTTGTAACACAGAACCAAGTGAGTTGTCGCCTAGCAGAATATTTTAATGACCCTAACAAGTTTCAGCCTGAACGATGGATCAAAACTCATCCATTATATAAGCAGGTGAGCCCATATTTGGTGCTCCCATTTGGCCATGGTCCTCGAACATGTATAGCAAGATGGTTGGCTGAGCAAAATATGCATGCAATCATCTTAAAGGTCAGTATGTTATTGTCTCAATGGTATAGGCCCATGTTTTATGAACTTTTATATCTTCAGAAATATTCTGTTCTAAAAATTCTTGACAACCCTACATAGGAACAAAGTGCCATGAATATGAAAGGAAATAGGACCTTTGCACTGTATATAGTAAGAAAGACAAAGAAAATCAAAATGAAAGACTTTTTACATTTCTCACACAAAATAAATAAAATCCATCTGTCTGCTAATTTCATATGAAAACAATATAAATGTTTTTGAAATCTGGATTGCAATTCTACACTAAAAGTTAAATATTTAATTTGTACAGCGAACTACTGATTAACTGCAGTAACAGATGCGAGAGATATCACAGGTTAGTAAAAACAGTGAATAATCCAAAATTCTGTAAGTAGGCCTGTGCAAAAACCAATAAGATAATAAGTCATAAACTTGCAATATGGTGAGAAGACTGCAAATTGTTGTTAAACATCACTGATACATGTTACTAAAACTGATGTATTTTAATGGATAATACACAAATCATTTTGGGAAGCTATAATCAATAACTGATGGGTTCCATGATTAAGTCCCATGATTATTCTGCCCATGGATAATCATGAGTCTGCTCTGTATCAGTCTATTACAAGAATGTGTTGAATGGTACACCCACTCCCCCCATATATCTTCATTGTATGGCAACTTTACTTTACTTTAATTGGTCTAATATAACTGTTACTTTCTGCCAATGTTAGAAGCATCTCTCATATTAAATTTCAGGGATACTCAACTTCTGCTGTGTCATATGACCATGTTTAGTTGTTCCATCACCATTAAATCTTTTGCCTTTCAAGGTTTCTCTGAGTTTATGGAATACAACGAAGTCACAGGAACCAGGTTGCATGAGCTTACTCACTTGTGTTTTGACCTATTAATTTCTTCACAAATGGGACTGAGGGGACAGGTGCACTATCACAGTGATTTACAACTCTCCAGTTCCCCATTTTATCACAATAATTTTGCCCTGTTTATAATTATTTTCTCAAGCTGAAGATAGTATGTTCTGACCAACTCATATTAAAGAAGATTAATTTAAGTGTTAGGTATTATACAAAAGTGGGTTCTCTTCTTTTCAGATTATCCGACATTATGAGGTAGGGTGGGCTGGAGGTGTTCTGGACTGCAAATCTTTGCTCATCAATAAACCTGATGGACCTTTATGTTTCACTTTCAAAGAACGTTCGAAAGTGCATTGAAGAAACTGACAAGACTACACAAAGAACTGGAAGTTCTATCATTTAGATTATTTTAATTTTGACATTTCTCATTAAATGTGATGTACTTATTATTTTAAATTTGAATATAAAGTTTACTGTGTCTGTTCAGTTGCATATAAACTAGTATTTTTTACATTACCCTATTTTTTGTCCAATTTTTCTTAAAATACAATACAGTATACTTCCAATTGTCTGCGCTAATGAAGGGGAAAGCATGCATGAATAATCACAAAACATGGACAATCCAAGTACTGGATGTGATCAGAAGACCATGGTGATTGTTACATATAGAAATAATTTTGAGAAGCTTGCATGGTGTCCAATTTGTTCAATTATCTTACAAAAAGAATGTACTGAAGGTAAAATGTGGGTTTTGGTTTTCTCTACGCTGGTTTATTTATTTTTTTCTCTCTCTCTCTCTCATAAATATTTAGCTTAAGATACATTCAAAGAAGTGTGTTGGTCTTCAAGTAGAGCGGTCAAAGTTGTTCAATCTAAATGCAGACTGAAGTACCCTGACAATTATTCGTAAACTCCAATCCAGCAGTGATTCAGTTGTTTTGTGCATAGAGACAAACAAGCACAGCAAAGGTAATAGGTACTTGCAAGTTTGCAAATGTGACTTAAGAGCAAATGGCTAAACTGCAAATCTGTACACCAAAAGAATGAAACTGAATATTTCTTATATATCTTTAATAAAATCTTATTTAATACTTTGAACTGTGTGCTTATCAGATTAATCGTCCACATGCATCTTTAATAAACCCCACAAAGCTGAAAACAACAATAACAAGACTCTATAATCTCTTAACTGGCATTAGGAAGTTAATTCAGTGCAAGAAACAGACCTTACATTATTTTTACTTATTAAATTCATGTTCTAGAAACATGCTGCAAATACATTAAATAAATAGTCATAGATGACCGACAAGGAGTGATCCTCTGTCTTTGGGGGTGGAAATGGGAGCTAATAAATTGTCACTGTACTAAATCATAATAAATTTTGCCAAAGAAAGAACTCTGTGAAGAAAATAACATTCACAAACTGCAACATTTATTTTAGGACATATTACAAATTGAACTTCTGATAAAGGGACACAGTCAGATTGAGCATATGGCAGTGGCAGTGATGAAAGATGATTAACATCCAGTATTTTAGAGAAGCTAGGTGATACAGACCATTATTTTGTGGTTGGGAAAGTTAGGGAAAGACTGTCAGTAAACAAACTTGGAATGCAGGAATATCCATTTTAAAATCCAAATTTTACAAAGCTGCAAACCTGGCCGAGATTTTCACCTGATACTACTCTTTAACTTCCACAATATTCAGATAATAACAGAAGTTTAGCCAAAGTCTAAGTTATTATAAACTAAAGCAGTATAAATCATGGTTTGATAATGTGTGTGCAAAATTATAAGATCAAAAGGAGGAAGAAAAATTAAAATGGTTGCAAAATACAAGTCAGATGAATGGAGATAATATGAACAACATAAGATCTGAATCCAGTAAAACTTTCAGGAAATGAAAATACCCCAAAGACAAAACTGATAGCTCGAAACAAAGAAATATAACAAAAATCTAAGCAGGTTGGTGTAGTGGTAATGCTGTGGGCTTGTACGCAGCAGATGCCTGGCTCAAATCTTGTCTGACCCAAGATTTCTTCTGTTTCCCGCAGTCCCTCTAGGTAAATGCCAGAAGAGTACCATGATTATGCCATGAACACTTCCTTCCAAATACTTTCCAATTCATTATTCAACAATCATTCTCTTAGCAAAATTACAGATCATGATATTGTGTTCAAGCATCCTGTTGCATTAATTAATATATTTGTATGCATATATTTCCATCTCAAATGCAACACATTGTCTGTCCTACTTCTCTGTCAGTGCACCTTTCAACTGTATATGACCATCATCAGGTGCAGGTCTGTCTTGGCAGAATTGTGCAGCTGTATGTCAAAATTACATATTGCTTGCGAACGCAATATCGATTATTAATTAAAATACATTTGGAATTAAGATTAGAATTGAAAATTAGAATTAAACTTCTTAAAAGTTATTCTTAATTAAAATTATTTATAATTAAGATTAAAGTTAAATTATAGTTTATCACGTTTGCCATTATAATACTGTTCATTATTTGTTCTCTTGCACTAAGAGAAGTTCTGCTGTAATAATAAATTAATCTAGAATGTATACTAGAAATATATTTACTGAATGTACATACATTAGAATTTTTTTTATGTAAAAAATATCAAATTTACAAACATAACTAAATTTCATAAAATATATTACTTCTATATATGCTATCACATGCTAAGTTTCATACAAAATGTTGTACACTTTTCCAGTACAATAATTGGGATTTGTATCTCTGACATAACTCACAAGAAAGATAAGTTTCAGTTAGATAAGGTAAATGTGACTCATTTGAACAATTATGCATAGCGGACTCTATTCAGAACGTTGATTCTTCTTGGCCACCAAATGATGCCATCAGTTTTGTCAATGCTGAAAATGAAAGTATAAGAAGTTAATATATACATTATATAGCAGTTTTCTCTTGAGCATTGCAGCAATTATGGGGATTACATGAGCACTATAATTTAGCTCTTGTTTTGACTGAATGTAAAATTGGGTCTCTTACCATGAGTGAGTAATGTAGACTAAGGCAGACTGAGAAACAGTTCTAAGGAGAATATCTGGACCTTCAGGTGAAAAGTCATCTAGGTTATGGTATTGTGTAGTCTGGTAGTGGGTACAAATGTTTTGGAGGGACATACACTTCTATCCTAAAGATGGAGGTAGTACTCGTATGTTTCACCAAAATATTTGTACCAACCTACCATAACCCAGAAGCCCACAATATGAATCTTCACATCTGTGGGGACCTAAGACCATATATAAGTAAGAGGAAGCTTGAGAAACTTAATAATTAGTATGTTCAAAATTTGTACTATTCACCAAATATTACTAGGGTAATCAAGTCAAGGAAGACAAGATGGACAGGACATATAGACAGAATGACAGAAAGAAGAATTGCATACAAAATTTTGGTGAGAAATTCTAAAGGAAAATACTATTTTGAAGACACCTAGGGATAGATTGGAGGATAATGTTAGAATTGGTCATAGAAAAATGAAATTGTTGATACTGACTGGATTAGTCTGGTTCAGAATAGAGTCCATTGATGAGTTATTGCTAACATCATAATAAACACGTTCCATGGGTTCTCAGGAAGGACTCTGCTCCATGGAGTCAGTTAGTTATTACTTACTTACTTACTTAAGGAGCTGAGCCCTTCTCGAGAAGCCATCAAATCTGCAGCTACTCAAGAATTTCCCAGCATTTTATGGAACCCAAAGGTTCATTACCGTGCTCACAAGAGCCCTCCACTGGTCCCTATCCTGAATCAGACCAATCCAATCCATACCATCCCATCCTATCTCTCTAAAGTCCATTTCAATATTGTCCACCCACCTACGGTTTGGACTTCCCAGTAGTCTCTTTCCTTCTGGCTTTCCAACCAATATTCTATATGCATTCCTGTACTCCCCCATTCGTGCTACATGACCTGCCCACATCCTCGACTTGATCATTCTAATTATACTTGGAGAAGAGTACAAATTATGAAGCTCCTCATTATGCAGTTTTCTCCAACCTCCTGTCACTTCATCTCTCTTCGGTCCAAATATTCTCCTCAACAGCCTGTTCTCAAACACCCTCAGTCTATGTTTGTTATGGTATATGAAAATGTTTCAGTGTACCATACTGCATGTGATCAGCAGCTGAATGCATTATGTGATAATGAACTCTTCTTACTGTTCTCATTTCAGATTGGAGTTACTTTATGTGTGGGAGTAGAACTGTAATGGACAATAGTAACTACCAACAAAACCATGAGTTCATTGTCTGAATTTGAAATATACGTATATAAGTGTTCAATTAAAAAGTCACTCAGGAAGTGTACTTTCTTATTGAATAGGCCTACACATTTACTAAATTATGTTAAAATAGTATTCTTTTATGTTGAAGACAACTTTGCACCTTGAACCTTACTGATAACTAAGTTGAAATAGGTAACTGCAAGGAGTTCTGATAAATACTACAAAGCTTACATCCCTGTGACACATATTTCTAGTCTTATCAATCTAGTGTTGTTAATATTATATTTAGGTAGTGCCAGTTTCAAGGGACAAAATTAAATTTTTGGTTTATTAGAATGCTGGACTCATGAAAAGAAGGGTGGTGGTGGTGATGATGATGATGATGACGATGAAACAAAGTAAATTTTCCTTCAGTTCACTTCCACTGTTCAAATTAACTGCATAAGAAAGAGCCTAAAGAATTGTGTGAGAAGTAAGACAGGGTTAATATCTTTATGTGTTCTGTACAAAATATTAGGAAACAGACATAACAGACATAACAGACTTTTAATGTACGAAATATTTTAAACAGAAAGGTGCAAGAACCCTTCTTCCAAAGCACTACCCTAGCATATATATGTACTGGTATCCTTAGTTTTATTACAGTGCTGTAAATACTAGTTTGAACACCACCTCGTATTTATATCTGCATAGAAACTGGCGGTCAAGGTATTATTATTTCCTTAACTGTGTTAACTGCTATAATATATGGATTTCAAGAAACTTTTCTAATTAACTGTTTTTCTTTTGTGAAATGACAGCTGACAGTAGAGAGGTTACTGTTGGCAGATCACCCTATCAGCAGAATTTGTAGTACCTGAAAGCAGTGCATGTAGCACTCTATCAGTGCACAATCTCACAGAATCAAGAGAAATTGAGCGTAGCAAATATTCGTATTATTGGTATAATTATGTACACAAAATATTAACTAACAATTATATAAATTTATATTTACCTCCATAGACCTCCATATACAAGGCTGGGGGCTGTCAATGGAGGTGGTGGAGAAGCTGGAAGTCTGTATACTGATATTGTGCGGGAGGGTGGTGGTGGTGGTGGTGGTGGTGGTGGTGGTGGTGGTGGTGGTGGNACCGATTCTCTTGCTAGGGAGACCGAAAGTGATTCTTGGTGGAGGCGGGGGCGGTATTGCCACTGCTGTGGCCACTGTGGCCAGCAGAAGTAGTATCCTCTGCAAACAAATAATGTTGAGCAGTTTCGTGACAGGATTCTGGTCTGTAATAACTTCTTCACTTTAGCCCTTTCAGTCATTCAATAGGACCGATTTCGATAATCCCACGAACTTGAAAAATTGTAAAGAACAGATACGTATCATCCTTAATAACATGTCACTTATTCAAATAAACTGAGCCCCTGTTTCAGATAAAATTGCAATTAGTGCTGGGGCTCAATTCATGGGTCCCAAATTCAAATAAAATCAACTGGACTTACTGGGGTGCCGTGCGTGAAGGGGCAAATATTTCTGGATATCGAAGGGTTTCTACATGCAGAATAGATGCTCAGTGATAAAGAAATAGTTAAGATGAGAATAAAATTAATCAAGGTTACTTTAATTTAAGACTTCGATGTAAGTTGAAAGAAACGGCTTCGAGTATTTCACTAAGTTTGTGTATTCTTTCGGGTGGGGGGAACATATATATTGGCACATTGAGGCACAAACCCCAGCTAAATAACATTTAAGAGTTTGTTTCTTACCTAAAAGAAAGCATTACATCGTGATACAAAGAACAGTCAGTTAATGATGTTACACTCGGAACCAAACGAAACTCAGAATATACAAAATCGCGAGGTACTGAATACTGAACCTTACTTATTTACTTATGGAGCTGAGCCCTTCTTGAAGAGCCGCCAATTCTGCAGCTACTCAAGAATTTTCCAGCATTTTATGGAACCCAAAGGTTCATTACCCTGTGAATACTGAACCTAGCGATACATATGTCTATTGTTTTTCAATAGAGTCTACAAGAAATTTTTGGCAAGTGAATTGTAGTTGGCTTGTGAAAGCTAACACTGTCAACCCAGGAGAGAGAAAAAATTATAATATGAGCGTACAAAAGAACAAAGTTACAGGAAAAGCCTACACTAATAATTTTATCAATTATCCAGTGAATATGGAAATGACGTCACTACGTATAACAAGACAGACGGAACAAGTACATAGTCTGACGCAAAAATTAAGTCGGCTCCGTCGTAATTTATTTCCTTTTACATTTATTATATTTCCATATGTTTTTATAACCCCATGCAATAATGCGTGGAATTTAAATACGTGCTTCGTGCACATCGATGAGAGTTTTGCAGTCGAAACATGTAGTGTGTGAGTAGGAATAAAAATAAGAATGCCGCAAGAAAAGCTTCTGTGACGGATTATCTCAAACCTAGAATTATCGGAAGTGAATTAGTCAGTTTTGCAAAGTACAAATTATATTAGGCAGCCGTTTTTACCCACAATATTTCTATCAGAAGATAAATTCAACACATTACGCTATAATCAGCCGTCTGTTAGTGTCTTTATATTCGCTACAATAATTCACAGATAAAGAGAACGTCAGAAGTTCGAGCCTATACTGAACATGGAAATTAAAAATGTTATTGGCTACAACAAACATGTGCACATATTTACACACCCTATTGTATAAATATATTTGTTAGCCAGAGAACCTTCAGTCACCGAATGGAAAAGAGAGAGAGAGACATTAAAGAACTACAATGCGTACATACACGCAATTTTCTTTGAAAATTTGATATTGTCAGATTTATCAAATACGGATACAAGCAAACAATGAATTAAATTTTGGAATAAGATACAACTTCTAGAATTTACATGTTTACAATTGCACTATTCATACAACGGACTATTTTATAAAAGAAAAGAAAAGAAATTTAACGTATCTATAGCGTTAGAAACATGTGACATTTCTGGATTGCGTGTGTGTTCATAAGGCGTTTTTTGGTTAAACGAATCCCCTCTTACATGAAACAAATGTAACTTAGTCTATGCCAAGGCCGCGCCATAGCTCAAGCGGTTAGTCGCTGGCTTCCCACTGCGGCGGCCCGGGTTCGATGCCGGGTCTGGTCAAGTGGGATTTGTGGTGGACAAAGTGGCTCTGGGGCACGTTTTCTCCGAGTACTTCGGTTTCCCCTGCCAATCTTCATTCCACCAATTGCTCCACAGTCACCCTCACCTATCATCTGGGGCTGGTACAATAGGCCAGAAGTGGCCGTAGTACAAGGGACGTAGTCCCACCCCACTAGCAATAGAAAACATATTCTATGCCATAATGCTACTTTCGTATTTAGCAAACACTGGACTGCGAAAGTTGGCTGCTTTTAAAATTTTTGAAGGAAACTGAGTGACCTATATTATCATCAAGAATTATGTACATCTTCTGAATCAACTGCAAAATTTCCATTGAGCTTAGTATGAAGACTACATCGCTGGATGTCATTTGACTTTCGTCCTCCATCCCCATTATTATCAAGGTCCTTCGGTCTCCGATGCCTATATGCGAATTTATTCCAATTGTAATATATTTACAACGAAAGTATGAATTCTAACGAAATACTGAATATACTAACTATGTGTAAAGTCAGATACATCAATGATAGTTGTTATATCGTAATATACGAATTCATATAGAAGGCAATTCAGGAGTTTATAAACAGTTGTTAGTGTATATTGTTCGATGATGACTTTATAAGCCGAAATATGTAGCACACTGCCATTAAGACCAATAAACTCATTATACACGGTAGATGTGAATGAAATTTTGATAGTAGTAGTTGTGTTGAGACGGAAAAAAAATAATTGTAAATAACACAACAGGATGCACCCCTTGAAGATTACGCTAGTGAAGATATTGCAGTCGGACCCCCCATGTCCTAGTTTTCACTGTGTTCGTGTCAGTACGTGACGTTATAGTTGCCTTTCATCTTCACGAATTTCAATTAAATTTCGTATGAAAATTCTAAAGTTCTAAAGTACTAAAGTTGTCAGGTGAAATCACACAATTTTAAATTTTTACCATTACACTACGACATGTGATCTCTTAACAAATATTTGATGTATTTTACCTATAAGATATGCGGAACTTACCATCTTGAGTCAAGACGTTAAGAGCTATGACATCACTCCAAGTTGAGGCGTACTTATATACACCATTGGTTCTGCCTCAAGGGGATGGTTCTCCCCTGTTTTTGTTAAGTTATAGAATCCTCGCATACCGCTTAGCTGGGGAGAATCTCATTTATTGCCAACCAAAAACAAAGTCTTTCCAAATACACAGATCATATTTAAGATATTTTCTGCAAGAAGAGAATAGTCTTGCTACTGGTATGATAAATATTTGCTTAAAGTTCAAATCGTGAGCTGAGAGTAGGTCCAGTTATGAGAAGCACGAAGCCTCCAAGTTAAGACAAATAGCGATCGATATGTATCTGTTTGGAAATTGAAACTGGAATTTGCATAAGCACGATATTGTCCTGCATGAAGAAGAAAAACATTGGAGTCACACACTAGTACTGAGCTGTGAAGGAAGAAAGCTTTAGAGGCACCGGATTTTGGAGAAGAGGACACTCTTTTGTTGCACCTAAAAGCCGGAGGGGCCCTCCACCCTCTCATGTTAGACAAGTTACGTGCCCGCCACCCGCGGGGCCCCATTAACCACGGGCCCCTAGACTGTGACCTACTTTGCATATGTCTTAATTCGCCCCTGGCTGCAGGACATGAAATGGGAAATTGATAGGAATATGGCGCGTCTCATAATTAGACGCTCCAACAGATTAATTCGGGTGACGAAGGAGTCAAATAAGATCTAAAGAATTAAACAATATTTGTACAAATATTTATTATACAATAGAATTACAACAGGTGTGGAACTTTGTACAAACAGCCCAGTCCTCATTGCAGCTTTCATTACGACCTCGGAACCAAAGTTCATTACAAAATTTAAAAAAAAAAAAATGTTAAAACATCTACATTAAGTACGTAAAATATTAAATAGTTCCGTGAATACATAGTTTAGTATTTATTTTTATAATGAACATTGATTTTCAAGATCGTAAATGGCACACAAGAAAGCAAATTAATACCAAATATAGCCCAAGTAACATTTTTATATTTTCTGCTCCCAAGATAAAATTGCAAAAACGGCATGGACATTCCTGATACTCACTTGTTCTCGGCAGCAGAATTGGTCAATTTACACTTTGAGCTAGCATGTGTGCTGCAGTAATGTCTTCTGATGGGGTTTTTGGTAAAAAAATAGATATACAAATGTAGGCTTATGATATTACGGAACTAAACATAAGCCATAGAGTAAGAAATTCCGTATTTTTTAGTTATATTCATTTTTATTTTAACAACATTATCAGCACAGCTCCTTGAAAATTTAGCTTTCAAAATAGTTTCTTCCTTCAGTTTTTAATGCGATCGAATGTTTACTGTAACAATTTAAAAATGAAAGATTCAGTAAAATCATTATTCTGGTCAAAGAACAAGGTCACGAATAATTTTAACATCTATCAGTAAATTATGACTCTGCTTCTAAACATGTTGAAGTCTAAGAGTAACAAAATGTCACAGATGTGCAATATGAGGACAAACATCAATATTAAGTGCATTCAGTTAATTGTTTATGGTTTACGAAAACAATAAAAGCGACAGTAACCTGGTAGTGCTATTATATTTCTCATACCGAACAAAGAAAAAGCGACGTTGAGTACCTACATTTATTTTTAAATGCAGACTGCAGAAAATATATTAAAATATATATTGTACAGAATTTATTGACAGAAAGGCGAGCAATGTATTTTCATTAAAATTCTAAATATTTAACTTCTAGCATAACGGAACTGTTAAAAATTGACAACATCCTTTTGCCATCATCCTGAACAGATTAAATCATATCCAAAAGGTGCAGACATTTCCCGGCTAGTATATTTCTTCTTTACAGAAGATGGCCAACTCCGATCTCGACCGGGACACCGAATACTTGACTGAATTTTTTGTACTTTTCTACAGTCCTTCCAGGAAAATTCCATAACAGTATAGGGTTATAATTGCCGGTCACGGTAGCCGAGCGGTCTAAGGCATGCACTGTCTTCGCTCGCTCGGAAGCCGGGATCGTGGGTTCGAATCCCACTCAGGGCATGGATGTTTGTGTGTGTTTTTCTGTGTTTGTGTACAGGTAGAGGCCTTGCGACGAGCTAATCACTCGCCCAAGGAGTCCTACCGTATGTGTAAGATCTTGAAAAACCGAAGTGAACGGAGAAGTTCGTGGAGGTAGGCCTAGGCCCACTGGGGCTGTAGTGCCAAGGAAAAAGAAAAAGGGTTATAATTAAGCTACAACAAATTCCTTCCATGCCCTTTCTAATTCGTTATTCACTCTCGTGCAATAGTTCGACTGTTTATAGTCTGAATTGTATACAGCGTTGTTAAATAAGCTACAAATATACCTACGTTAATAAATAGACATTAACTCCGAGTGGATTGACGGAAGACAAATATAACACAGAACACACTCCTTCCGAAATAAAGCAACGAACAAAAACTGCGGACAGACATTGCACATACTTTCTTACATATGATTGACTTCGATCATGATACCTTGAAAAAATGGATTGTTGTTCGATAGATCGTAACTGGTTTCTGAATATACAACCTATGGCAAGTACAAGTCGCAGAAAACATTTCGACCCCTTGTACGGTTCCTATATTTTCTTGAAGACACCGCTTATGCAGTTTTCATTGGGGCAAAGATCGCCACCAATGATTGAAATTTAATCAAAATAATTGCAGCCATTTTCGAGTTAATAAACATTTTATTTTTAAGACACATTTGAATAGAGGCTGTTTTTGGAGCTAGAATATTCATATTCACAGGAAACCGATCTAAACCTCTTAAATACCGAATTTGAACAAAATCCGTGAAACCGTTGAGGCGCTAGTGAAGAGTACATACGTACATATACACATACTCGTACAGATATACATGACATTCCAGAAACTACATTTTCTTATTCATGGATGCCTAACACTCGTCACAATCTCACGTTGGGTTTTTTCTTCACACTCGCAACAATTTCTCATATAGATTCTGAAGGGTTCTGACGATGGTGCATAAGACTCAGAATTACTAGGCGGTCGGACTTTGTCCATCTTCCAGTATTCTAAAGACTAGAAAACACAACGTTTTCTAAATCTGATCTGTGATTGAGGTTTGTTTTCTAAGGGACCCAACAGGGTAGGTGTCTCGGCTCTCACCTGAGGACGGAAACAGATCCAATCTCCGAAACGTTATGTTTTATAGTTTTTTAGAATACCGAACGATGGGCAAATTCCGGAAACCCAGTAATTCTGACTTTCTGATATATACATTTTCTTGTTCAGGGTACTGAAATATGAAAATCAGTCAAAATTTCGACGAGTTCTTATGTAAATTTTCAGTGTTTTGTAGTTAGAGAAGGAGCTGGGCGCTACTAAATAACACAGGTGGACTTGCCATGGTCAGGCGCCACTATTGGGTCAACATAGATTTCCTACGCCGGCATCACCTGAAGAGACGCCCAGTGATATATTGACTTCCATTTCACGGTAGGAGCGTTCCGATTCGCAACGGTGAGATCCGTGACAAACAGAACACGACGTTAACCGCAGACAGAATTAAACTTCTCCAAGATAATGGAACACTTTTTTCGTATCGGCCTGGAAGAGACAATCTTACCCCCACGCGACTAGAACCAAACTGGCGGTAGAAACCATAAGGAAAAGCTAATTTAAACATTTTAAAAGTCAATTCCTACTTTTTACAGAATACATCGCTTCTACACTACAAAATTAAAGTTATGGGCACAACCACTCTTTGTTCTAACAACCCCACGAATCACACATATAAATATCAAATGTGCTATTTAAAATTAAATTAAGTGACACTCATAGCTTCGTTTTAGTTTCTTTTGGTGGGGTGAGACTGCCTTGTACTCTTCTCCATGTATAATTAGAATGATCAAGTCAAGGAGGATGAGATGAGCACGGCATGTAGCACGAATGGGGGAGAGAAGGAATGTATATAGGATATTGGTGGGAAAGCCAGAAGCAAGGAGACCACTGGAAAGACAAAGACGCAGATGGGTGTGCATTATTAAAATGGATCTTAGAGCGATAGGATGAGATGGTATGGATTAGATTGATCTGTCTGAGGATAGGGACCAGTGGATGGCTCTTGTGAACACGATAATGAACCTTCGGGTTCCATAAAATGCTGGGAAATTCTTGAGTAGCTGCACAACTGGCAGCTTCTCGACAAGGGCTCAGCCATGAGTGAGGGGGTGAGTGAAACTGAGGCCACTAACTGGCCTGTAGTACCAGCTCTGGATGATGAATGATGAATGTGGAGCAGTCGGTGGAATGAGGATTGGCAGGGGAAACCGAAGTACTCGGAGAAAACCTGCCCTAGTACCACTTCTTCCACCACAAATCCCACATGACCTGACCTGGGATCGAACCCGGGCTGCCGCGGTGGGAATTCGGCGACTAACAGCCTGAGTTATGGCACTGCCCCTGCTGACATAGTTACTGCTGCCCTAAGGAGAGTCACGTGGCCTGGACAGGTAGTAGCGTTACGTCGTTATTGGTCTAAATTCCTTAGTGTCAGTCCGTCTGTGACCCCTCTTTTCAGAAAAAGCAAAGCTATCGCTGTAATAGGCCGCGGAGGCCCATAGAACTTTGAAACCTCAAGGCTCCCACATTTTTCTTGACAATTTGTTCACAGATGGCGGTGAGGTTGTCAGCCGATCTATAACAAATATAATGCCTAGGGCTTTCAGTCGGATATCATTGTGGTTTCGTAGTGTAAACTATTAAGTTAGGGACCACTTGAGTATAGGGATCGCAGTTTTGAATCCCGCTAGAAGCAATGATAGACGTACGTATGTTCAACGTCGTATTGTTCGCCTACGGTGGTCAATGAAGAACAGGTATAGACCTATATAAGGGGTTATGCTTCCATTGAGGCTAAATGTAAACGAAATCTTTTCGGGCAATGTTTTACGTCGGCATGGAGTGAATTTGTAAAGTTTTGGAGACTGTTTTTGACTTCGTCATCAGGAACTGTCGTGATAGGCGACACAGTGAGTCTCCGAAATTTTGGAAATTAATCCCATGCTAACATTTCTGTTCGCCTGGGAAGAGTTCACTGTGACATATCTGTTTCAGCATTGGAATAATATAAATTTAGTAATGTAATATTATTCCTATATTTAATTAATTAAGCGTTGCGCCCTGAAAACGTATGGGGTTATGGAGGTATCGCTCACACATTCTTAACCTCAGCATTAGATGTAATTGAGTAAGCAGCTTCACACCCCGTCCGCTTTACCCCTGGATTTGGCCTAAATTACTTAATTGTTTAAGGTGGTTTCGATATCCATAAGTGAAAATATGTTTGAAGAAATTTCTTGGCAAAAGGTCAACAGCATATGACTTTTTCTCAATTAGTCAACCATTCGTAATAAATCGAAAAGTATTGAGTTCAGTTTTAAAGATCACTTGCGTGGACACTGATATTCAGTTGTACTTTTGTTGCAATAACTTGTTATGATCAGAACCTTGGAGCCAGCTGAGGGAAAGTTCAGGATCTTTCACAAGCCACCTTGAGGACACTGATCCGTCCTCGGCTTCTAACAGTGCAGTGGATGTGTAGTACGTTGCATAAACACGACCAGCGAAGGCGATATAAACACGACTGCACAGTTGGATAACAGAAATTGTAATCATTCCACATCGACTCAGCTTGCAGATTATGGTCTTATGGGATGTAACGCTATGTATTTATTTGCGAGTTATTAAATGCGCTTTCAGTACTTAGATTATAGCGTCGAATGGTTGAATGATAAATGAATGACAATTTGGAAGTGATTTGGAAGGAAGTGGTCGTGGCCAAATCGAGGTACTATCCTGGCATTGTCCTGGAGGGACTGTTGAAAACTATGAAAAAGAAAAACTCAGTGAGAACAGCTGATGTTACGGTTGAGATTCGAAATGAGCACCTCCCGAAGAAAAGTTAAAAGCTAAAGTTTGCACTAACTTCGCCGACAGGCAGCGGTCGCTCGGTCGGTATTGTTCGCTTGCGGACTACAGGCCACGGAGTTTGATTTTTGTTTGTAATTGAATTATTATTATTATTATTATTATTATTATTATTATTATTATTATTATTATTATTAGCACGTAAATAAACATGAATTGAATTGAATTATTATTATTTCCCATTGTTCTGGGTTGTAGCGACGTGTAGTTTTGAGACAGCCAGACGTTTCGGAGTAACAGTCCGTCTATATCTTCACGGTCGAAGAGCAAGCTCGGCAAGAAACCATCAGAAGGAGAAATTGTCCGAACTGTGTAGAGGTACAACCCAGAACACCGAACTCCTCATAGTCATCGGGGTGAGGACCCCAAATCCAACACTTCGTATTATTTACAAAGCGTAGAATATAAGGACTACAGGTGGACCGACCAAATAATTTTTACGGATGGTGGGGATACGAGTTGCTAGGATTGGAGGGCCTGTTTCCTCACTGTACCATCCTGGAGCCCCTCGCCTAACGCCACGGAATGGGTAATCCAGCCACGCCTGCGGAAGAGGGGTTGGAAGAGTAAGGGGATAGCAGGAAGGGAGGGTAGACGGTGTGGTGGACAGAGCTGCTCTATACGTTCTGCATTATAGTCCATTCGCGGAGACGAGAGAGTCCTCGTAAACAAATGCACGCGGTGTCTCCTTCGCTCTTTGAATGAAATCATGCAGCGATCACGTGATGCGTGTATCGTTGCAGGGGCGTCCAAAGTTCATTCTTCAGTCTGAATGCAGGTTAACGTGCGTCCGAATGCAGTGAGATCACAGAGTAACTGCGCGCTTTGTCCACTCCTTGCTGTCAGCTGTGGCGACTCGGGGCTTGCTTTGTTTACGCTAACTGTCTCGTCTCCGCGAATGGACTATAGATATTGAATGCTGATGAGCCCGACGAGAAGAATTTTCGACAATAGCAGTAATAATAATAATAACAATAATAATTCCATACATATCGTTATATAACAGTCACTTCCTTTAGTTATTGTAACTTCAATAACAAGGAGTTTCGGGAGGGACCGACTTAAAGTACGCACAAATCAATCTAAGTCAGAATAGTCGGTGTCCCAGTCGAGATTCGAACACAAGTCATAAACGTTACCGCTACAAGCAACTAGCTCCACTGTCAGAGTAAAACATTATGCATCTTTCATCACTGAAACTCGCACAGTAAGCTAGGCAGGTGCCACAGACATTTCGTAGGGACGGATCAGGGATTATGAGATAAAGACTTTTAAATAATTCAACTGAGTTAACATCGCAATTGGACTCTGCTTAATGTTTGGCCATTTCATCGGCTGTTCGGTTATACGTCACAAGACACTGCTTTATTGTATAAACGAGCTACTCACATTGGTTGTCTGTAAGTTATCTAGGCAAGAGATGAAGGTAAATTTGTTCCTGTGATTAATTAATTAAACACCATAAAATGAACACAGATGGGGGAGTGGAGGTATAGTTCAACTATTCTTGACCTCAGCACATGATGGAGGTGAGTGGTCAGCTTCACACCCCAGCCGCTTTATCTTCGGGGAAGTAGCTCCCGGTACCCATTGGGTGGGCCCCAGAGCCAGTTTGGATATTTTGGAGAGGAGAAAAATATCTCCCCTGTCGGGAATCGAACCAAAGTTGTCCAGCTCGTAGCCCCTTGCTATCCCGGATCTCTTTTAAGTTATCTAATCCTCTGGATATTTTAACAGAATATGTTGGCATTTTCATCGACTTCTTTTTAATAAAGGTTCATAAAATCCTTTATGATATACAGTCTCGTGAAACAGAACAGCCTATAAAAATCGACAGAAATAACAACTAAAATTTCAGTCCATTAANTAAGAGCTGCCGGCGGGTAAGGCTAACAACCTTACCGCCGTCTTTGAGCCCATTGTCTAGATAATGTGGGACCCTCAACGTCTCACAACCCTATGGGACTTCACGGCCTGGTGGGATAGCTTTACTTTTTACTTTTTTTACTCCAGTCAACTAATAATTATTAAACGCCTGCTTTTATGTATGCAGCCCGCAGGACCACAAAGAACTTTGCCTCTTGCATATTCCTTATTTAGTTTGTTTTGTTTGACCCTGAAGATGGAGGCAGTACGTTCCTCAGAACGTGGATAAACTTCTACCAGCCTATATGGCGTTGTATCACAGAGCACACAGTACCCTTATTAGTCAGTAGAATGAAAACCCAAAATCGCATATCAATTTCAGTTTATTTGCCATCGTCCTGCAGAGAGTACAGGTCAAGTCACACCACTCCGCATGCCAGACCTAAATGCCGCTGCCGAATGTACCGCATCTTTAAAACAGCACATTAAAACGATCTATTGTCACTTAATTTCATATTTCGTGCCCAAAGTTAAATGATCCTAGTGTAAATGGATTTAACAGGAAATAAAAGACGTAAGCCATCCGATTCGAACCGTAACAGATACAATATTTAATAGCAAGTTGGAGACGCAGCCATGTATGAAATAACATCGGAATTGCGGTCTCGAGCGTGTCAGTGTGAACGTGGCTGTTCCAGTATGCGATTCAAATGGAGTCGCGCGTGTGCAAATTGCTTTAGTTTACCAAAGTGATTCTGCAGCAGATGTAGTCCAACAACAGGCATAGGAAAAACTCTTCATTTTACTCCAAGAGAGTGAATTGAAAATTTCCCTTGAGACCTCCGCAAAGAACGTGACTTTCATGCAGTGTTTTTATTTAATTAAATTCAAGTATTTGATTTTGTTTATTATAATTTACATAAAAAGGTAAAGTTGTTCCTGTGCCTAACTAATTAAGCGCTACGCCATGAAGACGTATGTGGGAATGGATACACAAACCCACACTTTCTTGACCTCGACACTAGTTGGAAATGAGTGGTAAGCTTCACGCCCCGGCCACTTTACACCCTGAGATATAGACCCTGGTATCCATTGGATAGGAGGTTGGGTGTGCCCCAGAACCAGTCTGGATGATATAGAGAAGGAATAATTCTTGATCCTACACGGTCATCGAGCTCGTAGCCAGTGGCTATACTGACTGTGTTAATATATTTTTTATTTATAATAATTTAGTATAATCTAATTATATTATAATTACGCAAAAAACTTCATAGCTTCAATCCTTAACCTCCTACTTCTATAGTTATTGTATAGAGGAAGCTGAGATGTGTTAAAATACATATTCCTTGTTAAATATTTTGATGGACAAACCTAATAAAAAGGATGACGAAACATGTTTCGTGTAGCGTGAACTGGACTGAACTGGCATGTTGTAATATTCAAAGCGCGATATTCCTTCGCTGATGCTTCGCTTTTCATAACAGAGAGTTTCAAGAAAATCCGGAACTCACTGTGTTCGGTCCATACAGATCAGTCCAGGGTACATGAGAAGTGATGGATAGGCAACCGCCCTTGTTGGCTGTGGCAGAGGGCGCGGCGCATGTGTGGGAGCTGAGCCTTTATAATTACTGCAGCCAAACTTGGATTGCCCAAGGTTCACTTCTCCAGCCGGATCTGCCAGAGAATCCAAGAATGGACGCCAACTGTCGCCATGCCAAGCAGCTGAGCGTGAGGCGAGAAAAGTGTATTGATTTAATGGAAGATACCAATCATCAGACAGGCACGTTTGCAAGTAAGATCTTCCACACTGAAAGAGGAACCAACCCACAAACGCTACACTGATTAATCTGGACATATTTATATGCCATCATTATGGTACTAGTGAGGTAAGGTAAAGATAAAGTTGTCCCTGTACTTAACTAATTAAGCACTGCACCATTAAGGCGTACTGGGAAGTGGATGTATAGATCCACATTTTTCTTGACCTCGGCCCTAGCTGGAGGTGAGTGGTCAGCTTCAAGCCCCTGCTGATTTACCCTCGGGGAAAGGGCCCCCGGTACTCATTGGATAGGAGGTTGGGTGGGCCCCGAAGACGGTCTGGACGACGATGAGAAGCGAAAATTCTTGACCTTACCGGGACTCGAACTCCAGACTCTAGACCGTCCAGGCCGTAGTCAGTCGCTATACCAACTGCGCTATTCCAGCTCCTCGACTTTAGTAAGGAATTTATAAAATAACCCCAAAGTTAACACCAAAACAAAAATTCTGAAAGACAATGTAATTTCCTTTGAATAGATATTAAGAAGCCGATCACGGTAGCCGAGCGGTCTAAGGCATGTACTGTCTTCGCTCGCTTGGAAACCGGGATCGTGGGTTCGAATCCCACTCAGGGCATGAATGCTTAGTTTGTGTGTGTGCGTTTTTCTGTGTTTGTGCACAGGTAGGGGCCTTGCGACGAGCTGATCACCCGCCCAAGGAGTCCTAACGAATGTGTAAGATCTAGAAAAACCGAAGTGAACGGAGAAGTTCATGGAGGTAGGCCTAGGCCCACTGGGGCTGTAGTGCCAAGGAAAAAACATGATATTAAAAATAGATTCAGGGTTATGAAACTGTGTGAATGATTGACAGAAGCTGCATAACTATATCATTCTGTGCTATGCTTCTCTTTAACAGTCACAGCGACTAGAATCTGAAGATTCCATTACATTGTATTAACATGAATATTTTCATCTGTTTTTAAAGAAAATTAAAAATGACAAATGGATCATTTTCTGAACGTTTCTCTTCCAACAAAGTTTGGTGGACATAATTTTATTATTTGTAAAGCAGTATTAATTACCTTGACTTAATCAACACCCTTTCTGCCATATTTTAAAATTTTTAATCTTCGACTTCTCTCATAAATCCATCCGACCCGCTGACCAAGAAGGTTAGCAGCTGGTTTATCGCAATGTGTCTGGGTTCTATTCTCGGACTCGGACTATCTATTCTCGATAGGACGAGATGGTATGGACTCGATTGATCTGGCTCAGGATAGGGACCAGTAGAGGGCTCTTGTGAACAAGGCCGTGAACCTTCGGGTTGCATAATATGTTGGGAAGTTACTGACGGTTTCTCAAGAAGGGCTCAGCTCCGTGAAGTGAGTTCTACTTCCTCCTGAAGTTTGAGACATTTCGTGTGTGTGTGTCTGNGGGGGGGGGGGTTGTTGAGCACTTTGTGTAGGGGCTGGACTTCGGCTGTACCTGTTTCTGTATTCTTGTCCAGAGCGATTATTCTACCTCAGACTGGCTTACTATTTCTGTAGCTTAGAATGAGAAGAGAAATTAGCCAGTTTGCACTTTTTGCACAAATTTTAGGGATGTTTATGGAGTCAGTGATGCTTGAAGTAGAGGAACTTGTCGTGGTCTGTTAAGGTAACATGAAGCACTCGTGCACAAAATCTGACTACAGATTCTCAATTACGTTTCTCAGTTACTTTCAAAATACGCGATTACTTTCTCTAGAACAAAATGAGCACGCCTATATGCATCCATTGCAATTAAATGAGTTCAATTCCCGGATTAGGAGGTGATTATTATGTCTACTGGGACACGAAACCCTTAAATCTGGTAGATTACTCTTAATCTTATACCCTGAGAATGGAGGCAGTTACATTAAAATGGAATGACTACCACCGGATGTAGGGTACGTTGTCACTAATTAGTCGTGGGCTATTCTGGAAGGACAAGGCTGTCTCCATATCGGTAGTGAAGCAGAGGCGGACTGGATTTCACAGTGACGACACAAAGTTCCGTGACGTAAGCAGTTTACCATTACTGA
>NW_019729897.1:1658510-1678227 GCF_002891405.2 Cryptotermes secundus
CTACGGCACCAGCCTATAACGGCCGGGTGTTCTACTACCAGGCTAAATGTTACTATGTAGGATTTGAGGTGTCACAGCAGTAGCTACGGTGAGTTCTATCTTCTGGGATATGCTGTTGCTCAGCCCCTTCAAAGTCAACAGAGGAGGAGGAGAATTGCTGTCTGTTTCATGGTGGTTTGTTTCGAGTTTAAATGGTCCTCCGAAACGTCGCCTTACTTTCAACAGACTATAGGATATTATAGCTCAGTCGGTATAGCGACTGGCTACAGGCTGGACGACCGAGAGGTCGGAATTTGAGTTCTGGTAGGGTCAGGAATTTTCCCTTCTCCGCGTCGTCCAGACCGGCTCTGGGGCCCACTCAGCCTCCTAGCAAATGGGTACCGACGACTCGTTCCCCGGGGGTAAAGTGGCCGAGGCGTGAAACTGACCACTCACCTCGAGCTAATGCCGAGGTCAAGAAAATATGGATCTATACATTCATTCCTCCATACGTCTTCATGGTGTACTGCTTAATTAGGTAAGCACAGGGACAATTTTACCTTTTGCAGGACATTACATCCCAGAAGATAAAGTTTTATAATTGTTATTACATTTCGTGACCGCCTCTGTGGTCTAGTGGTCAGCATTCCTGCCTACAGATCCAGAGGTTCCGGCTTCGATTTCCGGCGCTACCAGATTTTCTTAGAAGCAGTGGGTTTGGAACAGGGTCCACTCAGCTTCATGAGGATAATTGAGGAGCTATTTAAAGGAAATAGCGACTCCGGNTTTAGAAGCAGTGAGTCTGGAACGAGGTCCACTCAGCTTCATGAGGATAACTGAGGAGCTATTTCAAAGAAATAGCGACTCCGGTCTAGTAAATCGAAAATAATGGATGTGGGGATTCGCTGCACCGACCATGCAACACCCTCTATCTGCTAAAGTTGGCACTAACTTCGCCGACAAGCGGCAGTCGCTCGATCGGTATAGTTCTCTTGCGGACTCAAGCCACTGAGTTTTTATTACATTTCTTAAAAACAGCTTACTGCGCAGACAGCAGCGTTAAGTTCTCTAAGTTCGAATCGACCGAAGACAGAAATGCACGAAACGTCAGTAAAATACATGAATGAAAGAATATCGAGCTGACTGGAAAAGAGATTCAAGGTAAGCCTACCTGTTTTACCCTGAAGCCACAAAACGGTCTGAGTTAAGCCCCTGTCATGCAGAAAGGGATGCGTACATTTGTCGACGAAGCAAGGAAACGATTCTCCGTGATGCGGATATTGGTGTTACAGCTCCCAAAGCATTTTTTTGGGGGTAGAAAACATAACAAGATAAGCGTTTCAGGGTGTAGAATTGGGGCTTCATAATTTCATAGCTTTCACTGCAACATGGGAGCGGGCAGCTTTCTGTTTAACCGTGTTTACCGTCAAGCGATCTGCCCCCAGCATCAGCTGAATTGGCTCCAGAGCCCACAGGTTTGTAAGGAAAAGAAAAGACTTACCGACAAGACATCCGGCCTAAGTCACTGAGATACAAAGTTCATGTACACAAACTTGATTGCGAAAATGTAGAAATTGATCACCGAACTTATTCTGTTCTGGGATCAGTTTTGTGTCTAGATACTGTGATTGAAGACATAGAACTATCACGCAGTCCGTAGCTGTATATGCGTCCGTATTTCATCAACACGCACCAGGGAAAATATTTGAAACAATATTTGTAACAGGAGAAGAATGACATATCTCCTGACGAGATAATACTGTACCTTCTTGAGAAAATTACGCAAGGCACGTCATTGGAAGAGATTATACGTTAATTTCAAAGATTATAAGCCTATATTTAGTTCGTAAGATCTAATGTTGAATTCTAAAGGCTCCTCCACATTACTCGTGCTCGTGCTACAGCCTATACACACTACGAGTAAATATACGGATCCTCAGCGCCGAAGCCTAGCGAGCAACTGAAGATTTACGAGCACAAGTAAAGCCAGACGAGTCTCCCTACGAGCACAAGCCTGGAAAGCAAGAGCACGAGCACGAGTAATATGGACGCGCCTTAACATCTCTGGGTTGTTCTCAGTCATTGAAGGTCGAGGTAACGTATGTTGGTTAAAGCATCAATTTCTATTATAAGAGAACTTACAAAACTCAATTTATGTTTGGTTCGGTGTTTTTCGTCTCCCAGTCAGATCCTGTATCCATTTACAGCAATGCCTGTAGGTGGGTCTCTATATCATACTTCTGTTGCAGTAACAACATTCACACTGAGTGTTCGCAATATACGCCCTACATTTCGAAGCCCAGCTTCTGACATGTAGGCTTATGTCCACTGCAAAGCCCTTTCCTGTGTTCTGAACGTACAAATAAAATCTTAGTGGGGAGAACAGAATCACCTGATCAGCTTGTAGGAACTATCTTCAGTACCGAGGATCATATGGTGTTGCGTTGAAGCCTACATATCTGTTGTTCTTCCTGTGTACAAATCCAGTTCCTGGTTCTGCGCTGTAATAAATTACCCTCCTGATGCCGAAAGGGTCAATGTAACCAAAACTTCCTGCCTTCCGGTCTCCTCCACTGTTCTCCTCTTCGTGGTACTGGCGGGGCAGATAATATCGGAAGCCATTTTGTGTTGCTGAGATGCCATCATAAAGCGGCAGCTGTTGCTGGGAGTAGGGCGACTGGTAGCGCTGCACACTGTCGGAAGCTGCCGCATAGTTATGTTGGTAGGACTGATCGTAGGCCGGTATATCGTATGTTCGTCTGTTGGCTGGAATTAATGGGTACTGTCCATTACTACCTACCACGTACGGGTTTGTGTAAGCGTTAGCAGAGGGGTTAAATGAGTTGGAAAGATCGTTTGCGAAAGATGGAGCAACAGTGGATGAGGGGTACAGTAGAGAATTGGATGAAATATCTGGCTGGGGGTAAGGATATGAAGAAATGGGGTTGACATAGGCTGGAGCGGTGACCTCGCTAGGTGCCTTCGAGACGGGAGGTACTGGAGTTGAGGACACTTGCAGAGAATTGACACCGGTTCCTCCTTGGCTTGGAACTTTCTTGCTCTTCGCCACTGCATCATCAATCGGGTCGTTTTTCCCGACAAACAGCATCTTCGTACGGACGACTCTGTAGCCCCCGCCGTCAGCCACATAGTCCCGGAGCCTCAGGTAGCCGTTCGGGTCCACCCAGCCGTATGTCCCCACCACTGTCCCGTCCTGAAGTCGCTTCTCCTTGCGATACTGTCCGCTTAGCGTCTGGTACCGGAAATAACGCTCTGGTCCCTCGTCGGTCTGAATGTGGTACTGTGTGTTCGGGGCGGTGTTCCAGCCGCCCATGCCACCCGACTCCGCCACCTTGGCTGACGTCAACCCAATGAATGCCACCTGAAACACAAATGGCTTTATTAAAATCCGAGACATTCATTCCACAGTACACTTCCTCTTTTGAGTAAATAAACACATTTTCCTGAATATTTCTTTCATCTTGATCTGCCGATCAGAGGACTAGGAAAAATCCCTCCGTATTATTATGCAAACTGGAACAGCGGACAGACGTTCAACCCGTATTGTGCACACAGTCTATCCGAATCAGACAGGATAGTTCTTCCATCACTTTCACAAATCTATGGGCTTTTTCGGAAGATCCATGCCATAATTTTGAATTAACACCGAATGCAACTACGTCCTTCCCAATCCGCCATTTACATCTCAACCAAAGCTGCGTACCTTTACTGACTGATACAGTGATACAATATCATAAAACAAAATAATCCCAAAGAGAATAAACCTACTGTGTCGAATGCTTATATTAGCCCTTTAAAGACTGTATTTCCTCTATGTAATATTTTCACATTCCAGAGGAATCAAATGTACGCAATAATAGGGCGACCATTGCTACGCAACGATCACTAAGCAAGCCTTCTCTACAATAAAGAGACCGTATTTCCCTCGTGATCCGTGCCGAGGGGTTATAAAAGGACAAAGAGAGCGTCTAAGTTAGTTGCTGTCAGAAGCTGAGAGAGTTCAGTTGAAGAAGAGCCCATTTGATTGAGAACTGGGGCGAGCTCTGGAGATGACAGTCCAAGGTGATTAAGAGGAAATGGCAAGAAAGGAATCATGCTGTGTGAAAAGAAGATTTCGTGTGCGATTTGAAGTTACAATGAGAGCGTTATAAATCCGTTGCCTGGATAAGACTAATGAAGACTGAGAACTCCAGTGCATGTGCCACGGTGAACTGTGAAGTGTGTAGAGCAGCGATGGCGCTGCATTGCCTGTAGTCGCGAGTTGTGTGTGTGAATAAATCCAGTCATCCAATCCAAACCCGTCTTATAGTTACAACATATTTCAATCTTTAGTTCGACCTTAACTATATCTTCAACTAAATATACAATAATTATACCTGTATCTAATACCAAAATAATTGGACCAAAAAGCAGATATGACCAAGGGTTTTGTTACGAAGCATAATATTACAAGTAACATAGTGATATAGCGGCCTCCGTAGTCTAGGGGTAACGTTCCCACCTCGTAACTCAAGGTACGCGGGTTCAAACCCGGCGGAGGTAGTGGAATTTTAAGGGCGGGAAAATTCAGGGAACAAGGGACTTTAAGCCGTGGGTCCCGTGTCGTAGCTTTACGGCACGTAAAAGAACCTCATGTCCCAAGGGGACCACTGAGCCAAATTCAGGACATTTCCCGCCCAACAGTAGTCTCTAACGCCTCTGGTAGATGGGGAAAGCATCGAGATACCGCTGAGCCAGTAGAGGCCGAACTCGCTGGCTGACTCGGGACTGATGGTACGCACCAGAACTGGTAGGGAATAGAGACTGGTAGAATATCAAAGGAGGATGCACAATGGACCAACAGTTGGTCTAAGTGCATGGGGAAACCCAACCTCTCCAAATACAATAAAAACATAGTGATATTCAAAATATGGATCCATATTAAAAAGAAGTTCAGCACCTAAGCACAAACAATACACCTGATGATGACCCAATAATGGTTGAAACATATCGTGTTCCAAAGTTTTAAGATTTTATTGTAAATAATCTGTATTTGTATAGTTTTATAACCAATTGTGTCGACAGATGTAATAATACTAAATGGCCGCTGAATGACCTCATCAATCGATGAAGTCATGACATAGAACGCCGTTAATTAAACTGAGTAAAGAACCCTCTCGTGTTTGCCAACACTACTCGACGTTTTCTAAACCTCTCAGCCCCGGTTTCCCTTCTTTACGCCAAAAGCGTTTTCAAGTACGAATGTGGTTCGTTTGCTCATGCATCATCAGTTCACGACCATAATTTCTTGGTCATGCAGTTCATATCCGGAAGATGTTTTGAACATTAACATACAATGCAAGAGGGGCAGGCGCTGTACAGCCGCCCACAGAACACTTGACCTTTGAACATTCGAAATAGGAACAGCACGTGCTGGGTCCTCCACTGAAAGGTTTGAAATCATTGTCTTTATTTTTCAGGAGATGTTGAATCGGTGTAGATCTTGGTTTCTGCGAGAGAACATGAAATGCAAGTGGAAACAAGTGTAATCCATTAAGTATTGTGAGAGATAAGAAACCTGGGAATAAAAGACAAGCAATGCGAAACAGTATTCATCTTCTGCTTAATTTGGACTGACTGTAAAATTTATGAGAGGAGGAGCGAAATTTCTGTACGTAAGGTAATTTGAGAGATAACGCCGTAAATTAATCAAAATTTAAACAGCGGGTGAAAATTCAATATAGACGTGCCTTCGGACGTAAGAACCAAGTTATGATGACGCATAATTAATTATTTTTTAAAATTCGTTTAGTGGGGGGTGGAGTCCAACTTGGTCCACTCGGCACGGCGACCACTGATTGGCCTATTGTAGACTGTCCCGGGTGATTATGATAATGGAGAATTTGGTGGAATGAAGATTGGCAGGGGAATCCGAAGTACTCGGAGAAAACCCGTCCCAGCGCTACTTTGTCCACCACAAATCCCACTTGACCAGACCCTGGATCGAACCCGGGCCGCCGCAGTGGGAAGACAGCGGCTAACCGCTTGAGCTATGGCGCGGCCGTAGGGTCAAGAAATAACTCAATATATTCTAGATTTCTCCAACACAGAAGAGTATTACAGTTTTATGCTCCAGCCGCCTCTACTCTTAGGAAGCGCACTCCGCATGTGAACTGGCTGTGGAACACCTAATTATGTAAGGATAAAATGATATGAGATGTGGTGCGGGACACATGTTGTTGCGGCGAGGAAATCTCTATAGGACCAGTGGAGGTGAATGGCCAGCTTCAGGCCCCGGCCGTTTGAACCCAAATTAAACAGACATGGGTTCCCATTGGGTAGGAGACTGGGTGGGCTCCAGTCATCTGGACACTGTGGAGACGAGAAAAACCTCTTGCCCCTATTGGACACTTGCCGTCCAGCCCGTAGCCCGTCGCTGTACCGACTGAGCAATCCGGGCTCCTAAATTCGTATATAGGGTACGCAAGGTAAAGTCATCTCTGGGCTTAATTAAATACGCACCAAGCCATCAAGATTTATGGGGAGTGGAGGTATAGCTGCACTCTTCTTAACATGCGAACTAGATGGAAGTGAATGGCCAGCTTCACGTCCCTGTCGCTTTACCCCCAGAGAACATTTTATAAGAGGCTGGGTGAGCTCAAGAACCGGTCTGGATGTTACGGAAAAGAGAAATCTGAAAACAAATCTTTAATTTATATATATCTCTATTAAACGGAAACCTGCGTACAACGAAAACAATCCGGTCCCTTGGAGTTCCATCATAGCCATATCTTACTGTACTCAGACTGCTGTTGCACAGACAGGTGCATATAGCAAATGACACAGATACAGAATTAAAATGGCCGTTGAACAAAGGTTCACGCAAATGAATGTCATCAGCAGAATCTGGCAATAAAACAAGTGAGGAACATTAGTAAGGCAATGAGGAAGTGAGAGAGGGTGGAAGGAACGAAGTGAGAGAGTGAGAAAATGAAGAAGGGAGAAATAGATTCAATAAGGATTGAAGAAAAGGGGTAGAAAGAGATCGGTTTTCATGAGTTCACGTCATAACTGGTAAAAAATTAAGAAGCAAAAACTACCGCTGTAACAGTCAGTATAGGCCCATAGGGTTGTGAGACGTCGAGGCTCCCACATTTCCTATAGACACTCGGCTCACAGATGGCGGTGAGGTTGCCAGTCTTACGCGCCGGCCGCCCTCTATCCCCCAGGAAGATTCCTGGTACTCATTTCTATTAGAGGCCGAGTCGACCCCAGGGCCATAGTGCGGCTGGAAGGATTAGGTTAATTGAAAATAAATCCAATGACCTCATCGCGACTAGAATCTGCAAGCACCCATCTTGTAGCGTAGTGCCTCAGCCAATTACGCTACAGCGTGTCCCTGTGCCATAACTTTTACAGTTGGTATTACAAACAAATTCTTGAACATGAATATTATACTTGTGCTTTAAGTCTTTAAATCCCAGTGGGTTTTCATGCATAAAGGATTACGGCGTTTATTAGAGCATTAGATCACTCTGGCTGCAGAGTTGGACACACATTTGGAGAACAGAATAGTCGACTGCGTTGGGAAAAACACTCACCTGATCGTGAGAATGATGACAACTCTGCGCACACAATGTGAAACTGACAATCGTGAGATTACCTCGCCACTTACGGTCACCATACTTTTATTTTAGAAAGTTGACAAAGATATTGAAATACTCAGACATCTTGGCGTTTCCTGCTGTACACTTGCGTTCATTTCTTCTTTAGCCCCTGTTCTCTTTTTTGCGCCTTTGTAAGAAATCTTTTACTTTCCCACTGGATTAATTAAATCTTGTATTTGACATGCTACGTCCTGCCTTCGCCGATACTGTCTCAAACCTGTCACAAAGGCAAATGTCAAGATTTAAATTTTAAAAGATGGGAATGCCTCTTTCGCACATGGAAGAATTCGTATCCCGAAATGTTGCACGCTGTCATCACGGAAGGTACCGCCTCTGACATTTCTCTTCAAGGAATGAGAATTAAATGATCGATTCCTGGGACATTTAATGACGCCTTTCCAATTGTATAGGTTTTGTATCGTCCAATGATTGATTATCAACAATGAATTTAAAGGGACGTGAACGGAAGGAATTGTAGCGTATTTTAACCTACTAGTCAACATTTTCTTGGAGAGCATGAGGAAAACCATGGTAATATTTCAGTGAAAATAACCAGTCTCCGGATTGAGAATCAAACCTGGAACTTTCAAAATGCGAAGCAGGAGTGCGAAGAAGTAAAATAAGATGTTTGACAGAGAGGAAGGAGAAATTAAGTAAAGCCTCAATCAATATGGGAGTTAACTCCACCGAAATTTGAACCGAATAATTTACCATCCGAATATAAATATAAAACATTTTGCTACGCCATCTTGTTCGTGTTTCTCGCACCGAAAATAACTTCAGCTTCGCCACTTTACTACTGTTATGGCAGAAAGATTTAAAAGAATTTGCCGCTCGCATAGCGCGGTTTGTGATTCCGAAGAAATGGTTTCAGCGCCACTAACACTACTAGCATGGTTTTCGACATAATGTCACACACAAATTTCGACGGAAAATGATTCATCAGTTACCATCAGCATACCAAAAACATTGGCTATCACCTTGTTACAATCCTTTTCGTAATGAAATTTGCCTAGTAAAAATGTCACCACACAACGTCATGTCTGATAGACAGGTATCGACGTCAATCAAGGTATCAATCCTATATGAATTCCTCTTCTCCCTCATTCGTGCTACATGCCCTGCCTATCTCATCCTCCTTGACGTGGTCATTCTAATTAGACTTGTAGAAGAGTACAAGTTGTGAAGCTCCTCATTATGTACTTTTCTCCAATCTCCCGTCACTTCATCTCTTTTCTGCCCAAATATTCTCCTCAGCACCCTGTTCTCAAACACCCTCAGTCTGTGTTCCTCTCTTAATGTCAGAGACCAAGTTTCACACCCATACAGAACCACAGGCAAAATTATAGTTTTGTATATTCTAATGTTTATGCTTTTAGACAGCAGACGAGAAGACAAAATATTCTGGGCTGAATGGTAACAAGCATTTCCCGAATTCAATCTCCTCTTAATTTCCTTCTGAATCAGGTTTTGATTTGTTATCGTCGTTCTCAAATATCTGACATGTACCACATTTTCAAAACATCTGTTAGCTATCTTTACAAAATAATAATACTAATACTAAATGTCAGGTTCAAGTTGGGCTGTCCCTAACCTCAATGGAGAATTGTGTGACAATGATGTCGTGCAGAACAAAGTGTCATGGCGTTCAGCCGTGACACTGACAGCTGCCTTGAGGCAACTCTCAGAAGAGAACGCAGAAATATTTAGATCTACATATTACATTTGGAAACGAGGTCAATATTGAGTCGAATACCAGAAGGGAACATTCGCTTTGAAGTTATAACAAATATTAATACGCCCATTAAGCTTTCATCTCCATAATTATCATGACTTAGGTCTAAGTTCGACTTATTCGGTCCTCTTCAAGTGCTTACTGACCTTGACGTCCTATAATTCTTTCTCGCTGCCTATATATTGTGCTGTGTATACTCATTGCTAGGCAACGGCCCGGTAAAAACATTCCTCCGGGAGACAAAGCGCGTGACAATGCGACTTGCATTGCTAGGCAACGGACCAATAAACATGCCTCCTTAACAGTAAAGGCTGTGTTTCTATGTGGTCCATACCGAAGTTATAAACGGACATAGAGGACGCGACAAAACATAATAGATGATAGTACAGAACAACAGTCGACAAGAAGGGAATCGAATTTCGAAACGCATACCGGGATATGACTTTCAGAGAAGAGGAAATGAATTGAGTCCAGTCTTCGGAATTGACAGCTGCAGAATAATGGCAAGAAAGGAAATGGGCGGTGAAAAGAAGACTCCATGTGTGATATGAAGTGACAGTGAGACTGTTATAAGACCGTTGCCAGGATAGGACTAGTGAAGACTGAGAACCCTAATGCGTATGTAACGGTGAACTGTAAAGTGTGTAGAATATCGATAACGCTGTATTGCCTGTAGTCCCGAGTTGTGTGAATGTGTAGGGTGCAATAAATCCAGTCATCCAATCCAAAACCCGTCTATAGCCCCCCCCCCCTTACATGTGATCATATTCAGATTTGTTTTGAGATAGGTCTACTTCCTGTAGCCGTTCCTAAACATGACATTTTCATTGAGGACTATAGTTTTAAATTTCTGTCATTCAAATTATAAACTTTCAATCTTTCTCTGATTCTTGTATTACTAATTCTATCCGTTCTTGTACATGATGCTATGTTAATTAAAGATTCCTTCTCATTGGTTTATATTTGTTTTCAGTTTCTTTTTGACAACGACATTTTCTGATACGTAGTAACTTGAGAGATAATAGCTTCCTCGATTTTTCTTCGCATATCCTTCTTTATCTTCTTCCCCAACTTTCTTCTACTTGTATCACACATCTGGTCGAACCTATTTAATTATATTTCTTAATCTTTAATGTAGCCGATGTACTGTCTTCGCTCGCTTGGAAACCGGGATCGTGGGTTCGAATCCCACTTAGGGCATGGATGTTTAGTTTGTGTGTGTGCGTTCTTCTGTGTTTCTGTACAGGTAGAGGCCTTGCGACGAGCTGATCACCCGCCCAAGGAGTCCTACCGAATGTGTAAGGTCTAGAAAAACCGAAGTGAACGGAGAAGTTCATGGAGGTAGGACAAGGCCCACTGGGGCTGTAGTGCCAAGGAAAAAAACTTTAATATTATTTGCCATGTCTTTTTCTTAATTAATTTCGATACAAATTTTAGTTTCTGTCAACACGCAACAGTTTTAATGTTTTGTACTGGATTATATATGAAGCTCTACTCAGCTACTGCTACATCTTAGAATTTGTAAATGATACGTCATCATCATTATCATCATAACTGTCGTCGTCCTCCTCTACACTCGCATATTATAATGGTACTTATCGGAGAGTAGGGCCTCCCTTTCTATGAGGCTAATGATTATGAAGAAATTCATAAAATTTTGTGTAAGCGCAACCATTTCAAACTGGTGCTCGGTGCGTTGTGGTACATGAAATGGCGCCACACAATAAGCTTTACTGAGGTCAGTTTGTTCAAAGCACTGCCACAACGCCCAGTCAATGTAAGTATACCCCTTCACATTTTTTTCTATTATTACTTCTGACACTACAATGTCTATTTCCTTATTATCTGCAATCCGGTTCTTATCGCGTAACGCTTGAAAGAGTACAGCATTCGGGATCTTCCGGGTTCGAACCGAAGTAAGAATATACTGAGATTTTTCAAATTTTTTATGGCCCTCTTAACATCTGTTTACGTTATAACCTCATTAAATAATCGAAATATTTTCGCACAAGAAGCATTCACCTATGAGTTAAAAAATATATAGCCAGTTCCTCAGTGCCTGTTATATACTTGACAAGCAACGAATCCAAGGTTTTGACTGTTTTCTTTAAACCAATCAAAAAATGTTCATATTATCAGGCAAATTTAAAAATGATCAGAATTCTTGGTATAAACATTTCTCCCTTCGTCACAAACTATTTCCTCTCTGAATTTCACGCGAAAACAACAAAGAACTGTTTTTATATGTCGTCGCAAATACAGCCTGTCGCAGGAATGTTTCAACTTCTTTCTTGAGGCTTTCTTTAAACTTAAGCAAAATGACTTGAATTTAGTAGCTCTCAGGCCGACTGGAGGATCCAAACAGGGACCACATTTCGACAACCACTGCTTTACACCCTCCTATTTTATGTAATATTTTATTTAAATAAATATATGAGGATTTGTGCCTGTCACGGTAGCCGAGAAGCATAAGGCATGCACTAGCTCGGAAAGCCGGGATCGTGGGTTCGAATCCCACACAAGGTATGGATGCTTGGTATGTGCATGTGTTTACTCTGTGTTTATGTTGTCCTGTGTTTAGGTAGAGGCCTTGCGACGGGCTGATCACTAGTCCAAGGAGTCCTACCGACTGTAAAATGATCATGAAACAGAAAAACCGAGGCCAGGGCCCAAGGGGGCTGTGGAGTCAGTGAAAGAAAGAGATGACGATTTTATGGTATCTATGTTTACACCTGCCAATCACAGAGGCTGCGTGGTCTAAGACATGAACCGTCTTCGCACTCTCGAACACTGGTATCGTGGGTTCGAATCCCAATCGAGTCATAGATGTCTGTGTGCCTTTATTCTGTGTTTGTATTGTTCTATGTGTAGGTAGCGGCTTTGTGATGGGCTGATCCCCCGTCCAAGGAGTCCTATCGTGTATAGATTAAGAAATTGAAAAAGCGGCCAGGGTCCGCAAGGTTTGTGGAGCCATAGAGAGACTTACAGACATGTTTACACGTAACCTGGCACGACCTTGAGTTGGAAAATTGCCGGTACATCTAATTGCACATAGAGGTCAAGACCACACGAGTAAGACTGTCTGATATGAGGTCTGTGCATTAGGTCCAACTCTCACCAAGGCTGGAACTAATATGAGTTTCCTTACTGTTAATTTGTTTTTGTTTACGCACGCTACAAACTTCTCACTTTCATTGCGAGAGGTCGTTCCCCTCACATGCAAAAAGAGAGGCATAACTGAAATATAGACAAACATAATGGAACTGTAGCATGGCTGCTGGTATTTCAACTTTCGCTAGCTCCGCTTACTTCTCTCTCGCTCTCTCTCTCTTTCCAGACGAAGACAGAAACTCCATAGAAATCGAGATTAAGTGTTTGGCTGAATCAGTAATTGAAACTGTAACGACAGATAAAATGTTAATGATTCGTATATCTTATATAAAGAATAAAAACAAAACAAACTCCGTGACCTGTAGTCCGCAAGCGAACCATAACGATTGAGCGACCGCCGCCTTTAAGCGAAATTAATGCGAACTTTAGCGGATAGAGGCGTGTCGCGTGGTCAGTGCAACGAATCCCCACGGACATTAATCTCGGTTTTCTAGACCGGAGCCGCTATTTCCTTGAAATTGCATCACAATTATCCTCACGAGGCTGAGTGGACCCCGTTCCAGACCCACTACTTCTCAATAAATCTGGGAGCACCGGGGATCGAACCCGGAATATCTGGATCTGTAGCCAGGAACTCTGACTACTAGACCACAGAGGCGGTCCTTATATAAAGAAGAGAAAATAATAAAAAAAAACAAAGTTATGAGAATGCAGGGAATGACATTCGAATTACGTAGAAACTTCAAGGAAGTTACACAGCAGAATTACGATTAGCTGTGTCATTTGCCGTGAATTTGCAGTTTTTCCGAGTGAAGGCTTATGATAGCTATTTATGTCACAGTGAGCCATTTGTAAAAACTTCGAAACCCAAGATATTAATAGCATTACAAACGATCTCAGTAGCACAGACCCTATATTACTGAGACACAGACTGCAGCTACATTGCAGTAATGGCACTGTCCAGTGTCGAGCTCCACCTCTTTAACACACAAAGAAATTGAGAGTGACACAACATACATCACAGCACGATACGCCACAATCAGCTGTATTAAAATATCTACAGCTTACACATAAGAATTTGAAAATAATATCTGTTCTATAGTTGGTTGAGGCACTATGCTACAAGCTGGAAGGTCGCGGGTTAGAATCTCGATGAGTTTATTGGATTTTTCAATTGGGCAAATCCTTCCAGCCGCACTATGGCCCTGAGGTCGACTCAGCCTCTAACACAAATCATCTTGGGGTGTAAGGGCGGCCGGGGCGTAAGGCTGACAACTCACCGCCATCTGTGAGCAGAATGTATGGACGAAATGTGGGAACCTCTACGTCTCACAAGCATATGGACCTTCACGGTTTTCTCAAGCATTCAGATTTATAATGACAATATCAGAGCAAAACCAGTTTGAATAGCTGTGAACTAATTCTTTCAATAACGCATTAATAATATAATGACTGTCCCTTTCGCCATCAGAACTAACTTTCCTCCTCCCGCGGCAACTCCGTCCCGCAGATAGATTTTGCTGGACAAGGAAAGTGGACAAGATCCTAATTTAGTTCTCCAGTGTGACATAACACGAAACCTGCGACTCCTTGAGATAGAATTCATCTACAATTAGTACAGTCTTATTCAGGGTTGTGTTCTGATATAACAGCATTCACTACATGTGGCGTATATTCTTTGTACGTTTAAATTTGCACTTGTACATAGTTGAGTAATGTAGGATTTTTCCAGGAGGGAGAGTAATTAGTTTTCTTTGAGAAGGGGTGACAGCTAGGTTTCCAGCAGGAGGTAGCCAAAAAATTTGCTTACAAACTTACATTTATCGTCTTTCATATTATTTGTACAATATTCAGAATAACATTTTTTAAATATTTTTTTTATTTTTATTATTAATATTTGGTACTATGAAGAATGCCGTCTTCTGGGATGTGGCGTCGTGTACATATTGCGTAAACCGACGTTTCGGAGGAACGTAACGCCTCCATTTTCAGGGTATAAAAATCCGCGAGCGGGGAACCAGCGTGAGCAGGTGGCTGCAGCCAGGTCTCAAGATAAAGAAATAGGAAATCTTGTTATGAATATATCCCATAAGAAGTCACAGTCAACTGACAAAGGGTGATCCCCCAGATTTCGGGTTTGGATAGCGGATAAAAACTCTATGGGGAGAAAGAGAACAGGGTGTGCCGATATTTCGCACAGGACCTTTGTACATGGCAAGAAATTTCGTGATCAAATTAATGACTATCAGCTTCTCAAGGATTAAGTAAAGGTAACGCTATCCCTGTAACACACCGTGAAGGCCCATAAGGTTGTGAGACGTCGAGGCTCCCACATTTTCCAGACAATCGGCTCACAGATGGTGGTGAGGTTGTCAACCTTACGCGCTGGNTTTTCCCCCCCCCCCCAGGAAGATTCCTGGTACTCATTTCTATTAGAGGCTGAGTCGACCCAGGTATCAATTCAGTTTCTTAATTTTAGACAGTTGATAGGACACCTTCAACGGGGGATCTGACAGTCGCAAGGCCGCTACCTACACACAAACAAAGAATAAATGAAGACAGACATCTATGCCTCGAGTGGGATTCGAACTCACTATCCAAGTGTTTGAGCGAACGAAGAAATTTCATGCCTTGGACCGTGCGGCCACTGTGATCGGCATGGAGGATATTACTCGTAGTTATCGTCAAATGCGATGTCGTGGTGTCATGATCTGTGAACTGGGAAGGAAGAGTTAGTTCTTGATCTCTTGCAAGTCGCTGTCGCATTCGACCCAAAGAAAGAGAGGGGAAACGCTAAACCTCATTCAAGAAGGCCTGTTCTTGGTACAGTTCTCTTCTGAATACAAGCAAGACGCGTTATCCCTGAGCTAACCTGTGGATTGAGACCTGGTGGTTAACGGGCAAGGTGTCGACATCCCGCGTGGAAAGTCTTGGGTTCAGGACCAGTTCTGTTAGAACTTAAACTCACTTTGTGTGATGTCCATCGCGTCCTACACTGAACTGTAACTCCCCACGCAGAGAGCACCATATCCTCTCATCGAAAGCAGGAGATTAGAAATCCAGCCCATTTTGTGTCCCCATTTAAACAGTTCAATCAACTGCGAATATTTTTTTATTGCTAGTGGAGTGGGACTAAGTCCCTTTTACTGCGACCACTTCTGGCCTATTGTCAGTGCTTGAGGTGGAATGAAAATAGAACCGGGATGGTTTTCCCCTTTTAACAAAAAAGGTATTGTACATTGCATTTACTGCCAAAGAAGTAACGGGATGCTTTTAAGCCATTTAGAAAAGAGCCGGGATGCCATCCCGCCGCATCCCGCCCCACCTCAAGCCCTGCGTATTGTACCAGCCCCAGATGATAGGTGAGGGTGATTGTGGAGCAGTTGGTGGAATGAAGATTGGCAGGGGAAACCGAAGTACTCGGAGAAAACCTGCCCCAGCGCCACTTTGTCCATCACAAATCCCACTTGACCAGACCCGGGATCGAACCCGGGCCGCCGCGGTGGAAAGCCAGCGACTAACCGCTTGAGCTATGGCGAGGCCAACGCGCATATTACTTCAAGCTGTATTGAAATGTCAGGCGACCCTCAGTCTACTTAAAGGCAAACTAATAGAAATTTCCTACGAAAACCACAGGGCTTCAAGATCGGCTATACCCGTCGAAAACCTAGATGAGGAGTGAACTGCACATGCACTGGCTCGTGGGATAGGCGACGGTTATCCCAGCTTTTTACTGAACCAAACTGCTGGAGAGGCACTTTCTTCTTATGCGTCTCCGTGTCGCTGTGTTCTCCACCCGCACCAGAGAACAAGTCATGACCACCTTCAATGTGAGGTCGTGACCCGGTTAGGTCATAGCCTAACGGTTTGTCTTTACGAGACAGACTTTCCCATAAGCTATTCTCATAACGATTTTAGGCCCTTCTTGCTAAAGGAAACATAGCATTGCAGTGAGCAGCAGAATCCCTAACCATAAGAACCTGCACACCTGAAAATGGCCAGTTAGGCCGAAACGTGTAGTGTCCAATGAACATATACAAAGAAAGAACAGTGAACGACGTTGCACATAGACAGTACAAAAGCTCCAAAGTCAGATATGTACAGTGCAAGAGCATGCTGAAACTTTACAGACTGCATCCTGTTGTGTATATAATATTTCAGCATACCAACATACGTCAGTTGAAGACTGCACGTGAACAAGTTCAGAATCTAACCTGAGTCTTAAATACAACATACAATTAATTTTTATGCCATTTATATTTTTAATATTTCTATTTTCATGTTCTTATTTTATCTTTATGTTTTTAATAATAATGAATTTTATACTAAATCGTAGATATATACATAATATATAAATATATATTCCTAGCAACAATCAGTTGCAAGAATACGGATCTGTATTATAACCAATATTTTAATAACTTGAGTTATGAAGAAAGCAGTACCGGTTCTCACGGTCTCTTCGCTAGCGGATTTTCTTATTTTTTCTTTCTACCCTGAAGATGGAGGCGATACGTTCCTCCGAAACGTCGGTTAACACCACATCTACATGGTGCCACATCCTAGAAGACTGCTTTCTTCATAGTCTGCGCCGTGAAAACCTCAAATCTTACAACTTGANTGGGCCGCGTTCGGATGTTATAAGCTTCGAAAAAGGACGCCAGCAGTGCATGCTTGTTTCTGTCATCTGCATCAACTGCTCTCTCTTAATGATGACGGATTTTTAACAGCACGTTAGGAATATAAATCTCTGAATTGTATGCAATAGCGGATCATGTCGAAGATATCTCTATTTATTTGCGTGCTTTCTGAATGTATGTCCACCTAAGACATAATAAGTCGTTCATGACACTCAGAGCCATTTAACCCTCTGAAGACTAAGTCCAAGTCACGTGACGACTAACCGTCAGTCAGTCTATCCTGGTGTCGAGCCCCTACTAGGGTTCATAAGCCTACTTCAGTGCATGGTAGTGACAGTTATGGTCTTTGTTATCCTGTCATTCTGATGAAGAGACAGGTCTTCCCCTTGTCTGAACATTAAACTCATCTAAATAATATATATCAAGAAGTTCTGGGAAGAACGAATCGCTTACTTTCTTCCGATACGACACGAATCGCACAGAGACGAAAAAATATAGGGAAAGGTAAATAAACAGAGAGCAAGGTGCTCTCATAAGCCTCATAAAAATTGTGGAATATACGAACAGACAGCTAGGTGATCCCATAAGCCTCCTAACAAAAATTATAGGAATACTCATACAGATGGACGGCACACAGACGGATACACAGAGAGAGAAACAGAAAATGAATCTCATAAGTCAACACACAGGCTTGTGTCAGCAGAGAAGTACATACGTGTATGTTGAAAATCATTCAAATTTTATTGAGACTGTTTCCTTAAAAATAGAGAATGTAATAATTATTTTTGATGTGATAAATAATTTAAGAGACATTGCAAAATTAATTCCCCGGACAGTAAAATTCTGTTTCGAGGTGCAGGACACACTGTCCGACCAGAAGAACCGAAAGGACGATATGAAATTATATTTCTTTGAGGTCTTTATTTGGTTTGAGCCCTTTCGGCCGTTTTCTTAGGAACATGATTCACAGATAAGCAACACGAGGGTACACAATTTGCAAATTGTTCCTGCGGCAAGAATACAATTCGTTACGGCGCCGTACTCATTGCCTGCAACACTGAGGACCGTCAAGCTTCTTCAGTTCGATCGAGCGAGTCTGTGCGTTTGCTCCTATAAGGAAATGGACCGTAACGGCGGAAAGGCAGAGTTGATTTTCAGCTGTCTTTATATGGGCAAGCATCACGGGCGATACGAAACCGGACAGAGCAAACGGCGTGACGCGCAGTCGCCAGTCTTGTAAAGCTTGGTGGCGCATGTAACTGAGCCAGAGGCTGGTTCAAGCGGTAACACTTCTCACTTGTCCCCGAGAGGTGACAGGTTCGAATCTCGGTCGAGATACGGGCTATTCAGACAGATTTCTCCTGGTTTTCCACGGTTCCTCTGGAAAACGCAGGGACACTACCTCAAATTAGGTTACAACCTCTCCCTTCCACATTCCTTCCGATTCGTTGTTTGTTAAATCATTGTCTCTTTCTGTGCTACATAGCGTGAGATACTTACAGCGCCGTTAAATGAACTTCAAACAAAAAAGGTGATTGGATCACAGCTTTGCTGATAATGAGTTATACATATGTGGATGGATAGATAGATGGATGGTTTGACGGACGGACAGACTGACGGACAGGGAGGCAGATACAAAATAGATAGATAGAGAGATAGACAGCGGCCTCCGTAGTCTAGAGGTAACGTTCCCACCTCATGACTCATGGTACGCGGTTCAAACTTGGCGGAGGTCGTCGAATTTTTAAGGGCGGAAAAATTCAGGGAACAAGTCCTCCGGGAGGGACTTTAAGCCGTGGGTCCCGTGTCGTAGCTTTACGGCACGTAAAAGAACCTCATATCTCCAAAGGAGGTCACTGAGCCAATTTACGGACGTTTCCCGCCCAACAGTAGTCTCTAATGCCTCTGGTAGATAGGGGAAGCATTATAGATACCACTCAGCTAGTAGAGCCGGTCTCGCAGGCTGGGTGGGACTGATGGTAAGCACCAGTACCGGTAGGATATAGAGACTGGTAGAATATCATAGAGGGAAGCACAATGAACCAATACTGGTCTAAGTGCGTGGGGAAACCCACCCTCTCCAATAACTAACTAACTAACTAGAGAGATAGAGAGATGGGTGGACGGATGGATGGATGGAGGTAGATAGAGAGATACAAGGAAAATGCGATTAAATAAAACTACAAAAAAAAAAAGTAAAGTAAGTTAAATTAGTTCACTACGATAAATCAATTGTGATTTAAAATATGGGCATGCCGTTTTGTTCCTGCGTCTCTGCGTGAATCTCAGCACATAGGTTTTCAGTTGGTCTGTCCGTTCGCGTAAGTCTGCCCCACCCAACAGGGTATTGAAGGAGCTCAAGTTGTCCGCCGCGAGCAATGCTCCCATTTCCGGTAAATTATATATACGTATATATATAATACGAGAAAATTTATGACTATGTAAGATTTGAGGCTTTCACAGCGGTGACTATGAAAAAAGCAGTCTTCTGGGATTTGGCACCGTGTATATGTGGTGTTAACCGACGTATACCGGTTTTCAAGGTCTCTTCGCTTGCAGAGTTCTTATATTTTTTCTTCTACCCT
>NW_019729897.1:1678631-1720500 GCF_002891405.2 Cryptotermes secundus
ATCTATCTATCTATCTATCTATCTATCTATCTTCGAGTCTATAGTTCTTGCGGACCTTGGAGCTTTTTCAATTTCTTAATCTATATAGAGTCGGTAGGACTCCCCGGACAGAGGATCAGCCTTCGCAAGACCGATACCTACACACAGAACAACACAAACACAGAATAAACGCACACAGACATCCATGCCTCAGATGAGATTCGAACCCATGATCTCAGTGTTCGAGCGGGCGAAGATGGTTCATGTCTTAGACCGTGCGGCTACTGTGATCGGCGACAAACAATTCATATGTTTCGGAAATCTGGAAAATCAGTAGTACGTAACTAGCAACTCAGATTTTCAATAACGTTTCAAACAAACATAAAACTTATGTTTGGGAATACTTAGTAACTTCTACAGGTTGTAAATTATATGCTTGTTTATAAAATTAATAACCTGCTCCGCAATATAAATGATAATTACCCATTCATGTGCCAATTAACTTTGACGTACACTTCTGATTCGTATCTATTGTTAATTCGAAACCATTTACAGACTTAATTCAAATAGTCGACATCCTTTCACTCGTAAAGCAACGTTTACAAAAAAAGAATATATGAAATGACCTAAAGCAGACTGGGTGTGTGCATATCAGAACATGTAAGACAGCTCCAGCAACCTGTCTCTTCATAAAACATAGAGAACAACACGTTCTCTGGTTCTTAAGTTTCGAACGTAATGCATAACGGCGTGTGCGATAATTCAACAATACACTCGTAGGCCTATGCGAGTATGTTACACATGCCAGACATGATCTATAAAGCAGGTGGGCGTATTATTACCGAGTTTGATATGACGCCATTCTGTCCAGTTTGAGGCCAACTGCCCGGCCACATAACCTCACACCCAGCCACGACCCCTTTCTCTCTCTCAGTTTACGTCACGTTTTCCCACGTAATACCATCCGCTATACCGAACCGCTAGATCACGTTTTGCAAGGCAGCTCCACAGAGTGCAATGGGCAGGCGGAATGGTAAATAGTCCAGGATTTGGAAGGAGAAGGTCGTCGCCTGCTTCAAAGTAGCCTACCGTACAGGCAATGGTCCGGAGAGACAAAAGAAAAAACTTAGGTAAGCCGGTTGGGTTACTATAGGATTCTGATGATTGTGTATAACACACAGAGATATTGGGTTTTCGGACTTTATCCATCGTCCTGGTTTTAAGGTAACTAAGAAAAACCTGAAGTTTCGGAAGCTGGATCTGTTTCCGTCCTCAGGTGAGGGAAAACACGTATTCTGTTGGGTCCCTTAGAAAGAGCTAGCGTGAATCACTGGACCAAGTCCAGGAGGGAAACAGATCCAGTTTCCGAAACGTCGTGTTTTTCTTAGTTATCTTAAAACCAGGATGATAGATAAAGTCCGAAAACCCAATATCTCTGTAAGCCGGTTAGGATTCGAACCGGGTACCAATATAATGCTAGTCTAGAGCAGTTTTTTTTACTAAAATATTATAATCCTTGATATGAATAGAAAAATCAGAGTCCCACCTGTGAAAGGTGGCTTAAAATGTGATTTAGTAATTTAAAAGTAATAACAAAATTCTATCAAATTTAAATCTCTTAAGTGCTTTAAGATATTTCATGCTTGTAATTCAATCGCTTTCTGATCATTGTATTTTCGGGGGCTCCCGGCAGATCGCGTCAGGTCATTCTAATGGGCCACTACTCCTGTTTAAGCATATTTTGGTCTAGAGCGTTAGAAATCTACGCCAAAGTAACAGTCAAGCGAAATTAGAAGCTAATTGGGGGCATTTATAAATTTTCCATGGACGAAACTTGCTTGTGTCTGCAGTTCAGACGATAAACAGGAAGTTGTATCACAACTGTCATTCGAATATTTACAAAGGAGAGAGAAGAGTCGCGCTATTGTTTATTTTTGTGCGCTATATTTTCACTACTTCAAAATTGTGAACAAAAGTTTCCCTCAGATATTTCTCATAGCTGCTGCCCTTGTAATGTTTAAAGACTTAAAGATATTTCTTTATACATTTTGCAGGTACGACCGGATGTTCGTGACATAGAAAAGTTGGGTATCTTTCAAGATATCATCATGTAACATTTCAGAATCCGACATTAAACCCCGCAAGTGTTTCTATTACGTTGGACGTTTGCAAGGACGCCATGTTGTGTGGCCTCTAACGGAATGGCGTTCCCTGATTGTTGGTCAGTTGGACTGAAAGTTAAAAGAAGAATTTTTTATAAGATTGTATCCTGTTTCTAATTATGTTTCAATTTGTCTACAATATAAATCAATCCTACATTTTACAGGTATTAATGTCCATATTAAATTACGTCGGAACGAGCGTAAATTACTTTTATCCTACATTTTTATGTTTTAACAAAATTTGTACTTAGAGTGTAGATATTTTTGGCTTATCTGTGCGTGTCACCTGTTGATGACCGCTTACAGTTGAAACACGTGACATATAGTTACAAATAAAAACAAGAAATTTTTCACAGAAGTGGTTATGAAGAATTCTGTCTTCTGGGATATAACACAATGGCGTTATTTGAAAATAAATAGAAGGTTCGGTGGAATATTTAGCCTCACTTTTCAGCTTCCAAGAATAAGCCAAAAGAAAACTAGCACGAAGCAAGAGCGAACTAAAGATGGAGGTGACATGTATATATATATATATATATATATATATATATATGTCTCCGAAACTTTGGTTGATTTTCAACGGAATACAAGGAGCTATACCCCTGAAGATAGAAATGTTTTTAAATAAAAGTTTGTGTAATGGTTAATCCTGTTGCTTATAAGAAAGACTGACATACGGAAATTTCACAAGCCTCATTCTCCTTGCAAAGCAAACTGAGTTGCAAACTTTGTGGTGTTGAAACTCAACGGTTGAAAATCAGTGCCACTGAAGTCCTCCTCTGGATGCGGTTCGGGCCATTTTGCTAGACTTTCAACGAAATGATGTACAGCTTGTGTATGTCTGTGTGTGTTTCAGTGGGGACAGCACAGTCGATATAGCGATGGGCTACGAGTTGGAAGAATGATGAGTCGGGTTCGATTCCCAACAGGGGAAAGGGTTTCTTTATTCCACAGCGTCCAGACAGGCTCTGGGGCCCATCCAGCCTCCTATCCAGTGGGTACTCGGGCTCTTTCCCGGGGGGTAAAATGTTCTGGCGTGAAGCTGACCACTCACCTCCACCTAGTACCGATGTCAAGACTGGTGAAGTTATTCCTCCACTCCCCCATACGTATTCATGGCGTAATGATTAATTAATTAAGCACAGGGGCAACTTTACTTAGAATTACTGGGTTTTCGGAGTTTGTCATGGGTTGTTCAGTGATTGAGGTTAGCTCCTAAGCTCTAAGCGACCTAACAGAGTAGGTGTCTCCCCCGCCTCACCCGAAGACGGAATGACACTCACTCTCCGAAACATTGTCTTTACTAATTTCTAGAACACCAGACGATGGACATAATCAAAAAACCCCAGTAATTCTGAGTATTATCGTCAGAATCCTTTTAGTATCTACAACTTTACTTCTATCTTTCTTTCTTTCTTTCTTTCTTTCTGCGTCTGCTTTCCCTCTCGCCCGCACCAACTTGTGCAGATCCTTCCAACGGGTTCTTCAAAGAAACTCTCAGGATTGTGTACATAATTAAGGGCCCTCTAACTTCACCTCTCCTGGGTTCAAATGTAAAGGTAAGGTAAAGTTTCCCTGTGCTTATTATTTTCTTATAGCTCGAGGGGTGGGACTAAGTCCCTTGTACTGCGGCCACTTCTGGCCTGTTGTACCAGCCTCAGATGATAGCTGAGGGTGATTGTGGAGCAATTGGTGGAATGAAGATTGGCAGGGGAAACCGAAGTACTCGGAGAAACCCGGTCCCAGCGCCACTTTGTCCGCCACAAATCCCACTTGACCAGACCCGGGATCGAAACCGGGCCGCCGCGGTGGGAAACCAGCGACTAAGAGCTTGAGCTATGGCGCGGCCTTTCCCTGTGCTTAACTAATTAAGCATTATGCCATTAAGACATATGGGGGAATGGATGTATAGACCCACATTTTCTTGACATCGGCACTAGGTGGAGGTGAGTTGGGGTCAAAAGTTTCTTAGCAATTTCATTCAAAAGACTAGCCTACACATTAAGTCGAGAATTGCGACATTTTATAAATAACATTTCACGAAGTCACCTCAACCCTGGGCTATCCCGGATCTTGCGCATGCAAACGGAAAGCGGGCAGATCGCGTTCAGTGTTCTGCCTATAGACTGGAGAGTCAGGGGGCGTCTTGTATTATATAAGTGTAAGCAAATGGCAAAACGTGTTTCCCTTCTGTTCTGTTTGCTTTGCCTTGTGATCAGGATGTCTGCTATAACGAGACTGGTTTCACTGTTGCTTTCATTCACGAACTAATGATTTACCTGACTTCGTGAACAGTCCTCTTGGAGCGCTGCCTACAACCGAAAATACGCTCTCATAAAGTATACAAGTTATATGTCTGCGTACTGCAATGCAAGTCGGTCTGAAAAGCGAATCTCTTGACTGAAACGTACTCAGAAATATACAGGGAATTGTATACATAGATAACGTTCCAACTTACAGATCCTTTGAAAATGCGGCAAAGTTTAAATATTTGGAAACGACAGTGACAAATCAGGTTCTGATTCACGCGGAAATCAAGAACAGGCTGAATACAAGCAAAGCTTGCTGCCGTTCAGCTCGTCTACTTCTTAAAAACGTAAAACTGAAAATATTGTCACGTGTAGGGGTTTGCGCGTGACTTCTAAAACGGGGTTTGTTTTGGATGATTAGATTTGTTGCACCTTACACATTCACACAGTTCGGGGACTATGGCTATTCTGCACGCATTACACTTCACCGTTCACTTGGATCCTCGTTCTTCACTTGCCGTATCCAGACAACGGATTCATAACAGTCTCACTAACACTTCAAATCACATATGAGAGATATTTCCACAGTTAATTCCCTTTCTTGCCATTATTCTGCAACTGCCAACTCATTTCTATTCCTCTGCTCCCCAGCTCATATCCCGGCAGGATGGCGTGCCAAACTCAACACTATTCTCTCGACTACTACTACTACCATTATCTACTTGGTTGCGTCCTCTGACTGTGTCCTTCTATAACCCCTTGACAAGGACCACACAGAAAATACAGCCTGTATTGTTAAGGAGGCGTGTTTATTTCTCCGTTGCTTAGCAATGGACGCCCTTCTGCTTCAGGCGTACGCTTCATAAAGAACTACACATAATTTTGCCTGAAGTTTCGTATGGATCTGAAATTTGGTCTCTGATATCAAGAGAGAAAGATAGAATGAAGATATTTGAGAACAAAGCGCTGAGGAGAATATTTCAACCTCATGTCCTCTAATGTCCAGACCAGCTCTGGGATCTACCCAATCTCGTATCCAGTCGGTACTGCAGACTCTTTCCCCAGGGATAAAGCATTCCCCTTCCAATGCCAAGAATTGTTCCATGGTAAGGTTTGACGCAGCACTAAAATATTTACACTCACAACATAGTTACATACAAAATGTCACAAATCTAATGTCAGGCCCTGACGAAGGCCTCCGTGTCGTCCTTATACAGTGCTAAAAGCTTCAACGCGACAAAAAGTTAGTATCTTTCGAAAGGATATCGCCACATAGAAATTCAAAACTCTACATTAAATAATAATAATATTGCTGCACCTCAGACGTTCGCTTGGTTGAATTATATAGGTGTTATTAAAGTAGGTAATTTAAAAAGTGGAGTGGCCTTCATTTTCCTACCATTCCTAGTAAATTAAAATAATCCTTCTGTTGGTTCAGAAGGGACCGCCTCTATGGTCTAGTGGTCAGAGTTCCTTCCTACAAATCCAGAGGTCCCGGGTTCGATTCCTGGTGCTACCAGATTTTCTGATAAGTAGTGGGTCTGGAACGGGGTCCACTCAAGCCTCGTGAGGATAATTTAGGAGCTATTTCAAGGAAATAGCGGCTCCGGTCTAGAAAACCGAGATTAACGGCCGTGGGGATCCTTTGCGCTGACCACGCGACACCCCTCTACCCGCTAAAGTTGGCAGTAACTTCACCGACAAGCGGCGGTCGCTCGGTCGGTATAGTTCGCTTGCGGACTACAGGCCACGGAGTTGGTTCAGAAGCCGATAAGACAAACCTGCCTTTATGGAAAGAAGGCTAATGCAGAGTACATTATAATTACGTTATAATTAAATGATATGGGTAGGAACGTTGTCTAGGTAAGTATCTGAAAGGGGATGATCGTAGCCTGTAGTTACTGTCCCAGAATCCTTCACGTTACGCAACTCCAGCCTGTAAGAACGGCCTAAGGAAGACGCAGGAAGGCGTAAAACGCTTACGTCATTGCGATGTTACAACGTGTCCTTATGAGTCTCTCACATCAAGAGGCGATAAAGCAGGGGGACAGAAAATGGCGGTGGAGCTTCGCATTCGGGAGATTCGCGACTCGAATAAATATAGGCCACGACCATAGTGTCGTATCATACGACACTAGGTGACTTACACAGGTCTGTGAAGACAAAAATGGCGTTGTTCTGGATTAAGAATGAAATATCGACAAAGAGGGAGGCCTATCTGCCCTCTGATATAGTCATGTGCTTTCAGGAACTTGAGCCGGGCTCTGCGTTGCTTCCTGCAACAATGCACTGCATAACCTAGCGGTCCTATTGCGCAAAGCGGCCGTTAATTCCCCACTCACGATCTGTTTTAACAGTTCCGTGCAGTGATTCACAGAGCGTGAGTCGCATACTAAGTGACGCCTCGTGTCCGCGCATTTCACTTACCCACTCACCGACATTTAACACTCATTCTTACGTGTACACTTAACGACGAACTCTGGAAGGAGACTGTGAAGAGTTAATATATAAGAAAAGAAACGAAGCTATTCTTGTAACAGTTGATCACAGTAGCCGCGCGATATAAGGCAATAAACTGTCTTCGTTCCCTCGAACTCTGGGATCGTGTGTTCGAATCCCACTCAAGATACAGATGTCTATGTGTGCGTTTATTATGTGTTTGTGTTGTTCTGTGTGTAGGTAGCAGCCTTGAGACGAGCTGATCCCTCGTCCAAGGAGTCCTACCTTCTGTATAAAAAAGATTAAGAAAGTGAAGAAAGAGGCCAGGGCCCAACAAAGGCTGTAGACCATTGATGAACGAATGAATCAAATCCCTGTAATAGGCCATGGAGACCCAAAGGATTGTGAGACGTCGAGACAATTTATAGGCAATCGGTTCACAGAGGTGGAGTAGTCAGCCTTACTCCCCGGCCGCACTTTAATCCCAGGAAGATTCCTGGTACTCATTTCTGTTATAAGCTGAATCGATCCCAGGGCCATAGTGCGGCTTAAAGGATTATGTCAATTAAAAATTCCAATGACCTCATCGGAAATCGAACCCGCGACTTTCCGGTTTGTAGCATAGTGCCTGGACCAACTGCGCTACCGCGTGCTCCCGAAGAGTTACTCAAGCGAAAGGAGCGGGAAAAATAAGTGTCAAAGTAAATTTAACTTCCAAATGCTGGCTGCTTTCCTAGCGTTACGCCTCTTGCTGAGTGCAACCGAGCAGATACACGGGTAGCGCTTCACATTCCGTTACGAAATTCACAGAAAAAATAGAAATTCTATGCTCCCGTAGCCACAATTAAAACGCTTTCGGTTCTCACAGACCTCGTCTGTAGCTAAATCGTTTTGTAAGGGAAAAAAATGAAACAAATTGCAAATACTGGAAATATTTCAGAAAGGGGTGTTTGCCGGTACGCAACGTCTTACGGGAGCATGACGCGCTGTAGTAATTTAGATTCACTGTGGGTCCATTACGACGCAGTCCTTCTATTTACTGGCTAGCTAGTACTTTTTAGCAATAGAACGTTCTTCCTTGCACCATCATAATGTTGGAAACTGTCAATACCATGCGACCCCCTGCATCTTCAAACGCATATATCATAATTTGAAACACATATCTGCCACAGAACACACTCGTATCAGTTGTCAGCTGAAAATTCTGTGTCTATGATATTTTCGAACATCATTTGAAAGATCTATTGCATAATAACATCTTATGTTATTTGCTTCCTTTGCATTGCTTGTCACGATGTTTGTACAGAGAAAATAATCCCAACGTCATACTCTCAGAGTAAGATGAAAACAAAATATATATATATATGAAAACTTATATAACAAATGACAAAATATCCCGTTGAATTTTCAACGGGTGTTGCATTTTTTAATTTTTTTTTAATTCGCATAGTGGAGTACAGCTGAGTCCACTCGGCACGTCGGCCACTGATTGGCCTATTGTACTTGCCCGGGTGATTATGATGATGGAGAAATTGGTGGAATGAAGATTGGCAGGGGAAACCGAAGAACTCGGAGAAAACCTTCCCCAGCCTCGCTTTGTCCACCACAAATCCCACTTGAACCTGGGCCGCCGCAGTGGGAAGCCAGCAACTAACCGCTTGAACTATGGCGTGGCCAACGGGCGTTGCATTAGTGAATGTTATTATATTTGAAGATTTCTTGGAATATAATTATACTAAAATCCTCACGAGCCATCAGCTGAGCCGATGTTGGGAAGAACATTGCTAATCTCTGAAGCTGCTACTCAATTATAGCAAACGACTTACAGACCTAAATAGTGTTATGCTGATGTAGCACTAGGCATACGAGTATACTGGCCTGACGTATGTCCCAACACATACACCATCCTTGTTTGGCCCTTATGAGTTCTTCTCAAACCATCAGTCAGTAAAACTTGTTTTACTCATATGTTATAAAAATTAATATTTTGGGCTTTTCTTTTGTTCTTTCGGTGAGGTGGGACTGAGTTCTTTAGTTTTTAGGTCAGTAGTCGGCCGATTTCACCAGTCCCAGATGACAGATGGGAGAATGGGTAGCTAATGGAAATAAAATTGGCAGGGAAAACTGAAGTAAACGGAGAAGAGTCTGCGCCAGTGCCACGTTGTCCGCCACAAATTCTACATAGACTACCCTTGGACTGAACATGGGCCTCCGAGGTGAGAAACTGGCGACTAACAGCCTGAGTTCTGCCTCGGCCAATATTTTAGGACACTCAGAACGGATAAGGTAATGTCACTGTGGATCACAACTCAGTCTCGAAATTCATAGTCAAGTCTCACAGATACTCAGCACGTTTACGAGTATATCTTAGACTTATGAGCAAACAGGACAAATTACTCGCACACGCAAGCAATCGATTGTAAGCAAGATCATACCGGGTCTTTAGTTTATGACGTTGCGAATGTGTTTGGAAAGCGAAGTGGCCAGGGAGGCTACCGATCGACTTATGGGAGCACGTAAGCGTCACGTAGTGATATCACTGTACTAAACTTATTTTGGGTTTATAATTAAAAGTGGGAATCAATAAATTGTAACAGAATAAATGTCTTGAAATGTGGATACTGAAATACCAATAGGATAGAAGTAATGTTAAAACAGTAGTAGTAGTAGTAGTAAATACATCACATTAATGTGAACTTTCCAAACTTTTGATTTGGCTGTTTTAAATCTTTCGTTATTGAACCTAGGAGTTGGTTAATGCTAACTTTATCTATCTATACCTAGCTCTACAATCCTTTGTTGGAACTTTGTCGCTTTTTCAGTTACATAATACTGTAAACAGTCGGTAGGACTCCTTGGACGGGTGATCAGCCCGTCATAAGGCCGCTACCTACCCACAGAATAAACGAACACAAACATCCATTCCCTGAGAGGGATTCGAACACACAATCCCAGTGTTCGAGAGAGCGAAGACAGTTCATACCTTAACCGCGCGGTCACTGTGACAGCCCAATTCTAACTCTATACACCTGAACGTTCACGACAACGGTAACAGCAGCTTCGAACTGCCATACGTTATGGTGGAGGAGAATACAAGATTTGCCGAGGGCATTCAGTTCGATTCTGTATGCGTCTCCACGCGTCAATACATAGAGCCTAGAGACTCAGTAAGTGTCTACGTGAAAAGCCTTGCGTGCTTACATCTATGAAGTTGTTAGGGAAGATTTCCATTACGTAATTTTTCAAGGTGTCATGGTTCTTGTCAGACAAATGGAATGACGTTGCTTGAAGATGGCAACCGACATGAGAAGCCACGCTCTTGAGGTCAGTGTTTCTATTGCTCATGGCAATCAGGTTAACCATCAAGCAACTTGAGTTTCACGAAGTAAAATGGTTGCAATGTAGTTATCGCTTCCAGCCCTCCGGTTCTTCTTTCGATTTCCGGTGCCAATTTGTACCAGGCTCGCCCGACGTAACCGCAGTTCGAATCCCGGTTTAAATAAAACTGACCTAAAAGATGGAACTGTTGGAGATTTACAGAGTGCAGTTGAGTGTTGAATTTAATTTGAAAAGTCAGTAAGACCGCCTGGAATTCGTAGTATGAAGTTAACAAACCCGAAAATAATCATCGAACTGTAACAGTCGCGAAGGGCCTGCAGACTATTACGTAAAGTATTAATCTCGCGGTGTAATAAGGAATTTTTGTAGTGTGAAAGATTGAATCTGCACGTTAAATTGAATTCTCAATTGTTGTGACACCTGCTCAATGTTGTGTTCTCTTTTGTGTAATTAATTACAAACGTTAACAACTGCCACGTCATTTCCCCCCTGATCTGTACCACAATCCTCATTAAAACCTTGAGATACATCTTTATGCCCTGGGAGAACATACTGACACAACCGTTTAACCCAAACTAACACAGAGGGGCGCCCATAGGTGCGAAACCCCATCACAAGATATTTCTTCTGGGCTACTTATTTCATCTCAGGCAGATGTTAGATAAAGCAGACTGTAGCCCAGTAACGACCGGTTGAACTAAACACCACAGTGTCTTGTTTGTTCCTCGTTTCACGACGTCCTTCTACCTGGTGGGATTATTTTAGTTTGCTTCTTTGTTTATTTATAGGCGTGTCAATTACATAATTTATGAAATGACATATCTGTAAACGAACTTAAAAGACTGCACGATATAGGATCAGACCTACACTGCTCTTAACACGCAGCACACCTGTGTTCAGAAGACAATCTCTGTCAATTCATAATGTTGCTACAACTGGAGCCGTAAACCTTGGCCGATAACGTTAATTACGATTACATAAGAACACAGCGCCCAAGGGATATCGTGTGGTCCAATTAAGAGGTGACAAAGCAGCCTATGTCTGGTCCGTACACAGTTGCTTTGGGGGCTTCTAGAACTCTGATACGAAATTATAAGAGTGTTAAAACGATACAACATCAAGTAGACTAAATCCGTACATTACTACGTTTGCAAATCAGACTGTTTTAAAAAGGGCTCTAATAAATAAATGGCCCGTTGTTACTCAACGCTCGGTAAAAACCCTTCCACACTAGGCTGTGACGTCATGCAACAGTGGTAGCTATCACGTAACTGGCTTTCTATGGAGTCCGTGCCGCGACCGTTGCTATGCAATCGCTCAATAAACACGTTCCAACAATATAGGCTGTTTTCTGCATGGTAAGTGCGGAAGTTATATAACGACATTTATAGACAGAACAAATTTCAGTATTTAGGGGTGTTAGAGAATGTTTGAGTGTGTTTAAGTAACAACAACGGGAAATTCGTAGAAGACCTGTGAAGATTTAAAGGCTGATATAAGACCTTAATTATGTGCAATATTTGGAGTGATTTGAAGGGACAGTTTCTGTGTGGAGATCCGTTGCTAGGAGACGACTAGTGGAAGAGAGAGAATCCTAGTGCGTGTGCAACGGTGAACTGGAAAGTGCGTAATTCAACGATAGCGCTGTATTGCCTGTATCTAAGTGTAACTAAAAGAGAGTGTGTAACAAAGTTGCTAATAAATCCAATCATCCGAACTAGAACCCGTCATTTCCTCACGCTTACCCCCTACACGTGACAGTATTTCGTGAAGGGAAATTGCTTTTAAGGAACAATACATACATAAAGAATGCTGTCTTCTAGGATGTAGCGCCATACCCCCAGAAGACGACATTCTTAATATTCACCGCCGTGAAAACCTCAAATCTTACAATACTTACATACTACGCGGTGTTAGTTCTCGAAATTTGTTCCAGATAACATTGCCCATTACACCGTATTGAACAGTATGATAAATTTGTCATTAAGAACTATGTACACAGTCCACTTTAAACAGAAATAAATCGTTACTATACACTCGTATGACTTAAAAAAAATTAATAGTTCATTATGAGCGCAAAATCTCAATCACCCCAGTAGCCTCGGAGACTGAAATTTGGATCTAGAAGACAAAAATAATTATAATCAGTATATAGCACAATCGGTAACGCATAAGCAAAACTTTACAACAGGAAGTATTCATGAGTGTTTCAACCGCTATTTGAAAATGCAGAATTCATTTATCTTCGGACAATACGAGATGGAAAGGATGACGGAGAAAAGTAACATGGGCCCATTTTTTCCTTTTTTAATTCTCCAGATCACTGCATAATGAGATTCATAATTTGTACTGTTCTCCAAGTATAAATAGAATGATCAAGTCAATGAGAATAAGGTGGGTACGGCATGCAGCACGAATTAGTGACAAGAGGAATGTATAGAGTATATTGATAGGAAAACCAGAAGGAAAGAGACCACTGGGAAGACCAACACGTAAGGGGGTGGACAATATTAAAACAGATCTTAGAGAGATAGGATGAGATGTTACGGATTGGATTGATCTGGCTCAGGATATGGACCAGTGGAGGGCTCTTGTGAACACTGTAATGAACCTTCGGGTTCCATAAAATGCTGGGAAGTTCTTGAGTAGCTGCACAATTGGCGGCTCCTCAAGAAGGGCTCAGCTCCGTGAGTGAGTGAATTCTCCATATCGCTTTAGTAAACATCATGACCTGGTTCATAGTACTGTCCTGGATTTCGCTACAAATATCAACGTTTCATTCAGTTCTCTGGACGAGATTTGAACTTTTTTTTTTTTAAATTCACTTAGTGGGGGGTGGAGTCCAACTGGGTTCACTCGGCACGGCAGCCACTGATTGGCCTGTTGTACCTGCCCCGTGTAATTATGATGATGGAGAATTTGGTGGAATGAAGATTGGCAGGGGAAACTGAAGTACTTTGAGAAAACCTACCCAAGTGCCACTTTGTCCACCACAAATCCCACTTGACCAGACCCGGGATCGAACCCGGGTCGCCGCGGTGAGAAGTCAGCGACTAACCGCTTGAGCTACGACGCGGCCTTAGATTTGAACTTGGTGAACCCTGAATAACAAATCAGACACGCTGCTTGTCTGGCAAACATCTGCATCTATTCTGCAGAGGCCAGAGTTACACAATTGCATCCCTCTCCTGTCAATACGCCTTGACTTGTCTTTCGTTCCGCTACGTCTTCCTTTATCTTCCCACAGACCAGAGGCTGCAACGTGTGAGCCGCATACTCACTATACATCGCTCTGTTACTTCATTATACCGCGCTTATATTCTAAAGAGACTGATAAGCGGCTGGTAACTACTCTAGTCCCTTATACTCTAAAGATGGGGGAAGCTGGTTCCTCCGAAACGCACTTATTAACCAAACCATACGGGCATCATACCCCAGAAGACCGTAATCTGAAATTCACTGCCATGATTACATCACATTGCATTCGATTTTTTTTTAATAGAAAACGCGATGAAATTGTCTCATTCAAAAGGACGCAGAAGTGAATATGGACATGTTATCAAATTCTTAAGTTTGTATTTTTAATTAACTATTATAATCTAAAGAAAAATAAGTTTAATTACTCTCTTACAACTAACTGAACTCTTTTTCAGAGAACAGAGTTTTGATCCTTTTTATCTATGATACCATGTTCGTAACATAGGTACTTTTTTTCAGAGAAAGTGTGTTTGGTTTAAAAACTCCCATGTAAAGGGCCCCACACATGCTCCGGTAGATCTGTCAGGTGCGCCTGCACAGGTGCGCCTGCACAGGTGCGCCTGCGCAGGTCGACCTGAAAACCCCAGTGCGCCCACACGCTCAGGTACACTTTTCCGATATTACTTCAGTTGCGTGTTTGCTACGGTCGGACATGGCATCTACAGATGACGATGGGTGTACACTGTTTGGCTTATTAGTAGCTACAAATTGTTTCAAACGGAAAAGTAAGCGTCAAACCTGGTGCAAAGAGTGGTTGATGAAAAGAAACGTTTATTCACATGTGAATTTGTTACGTGAATTGAAGTTGGTCCCTAAAGATTGGCACAATTATTTGCGCATGAATGAAGAAACTTATTTACAGCTCCTGTCATTAGTTGCCCCATTAATTAAAATAGAAAGATACCGTTATGAGGATGGCCATTTCGCCACACGCTCCGGTTTGCCTGGTTCAGGTACAAAACTGCACAGGTCGTCTAATGATTTTTCGAATATGCTCCGGCGGACTGTTCAGGTCACAATAACTGCGACGTTTTATCATCCACACGCTCCGGTCGACCTGCGCAGGCGCGCCTGTGCAGGCGCACCTGACAGGTCTACCGGAGCGTGTGTAGGGCCCTTAACATGATGGTCATTTTACCACGCACCATTCAGTGCCATCTAGATGCAACCGAATGTAATAGAACTGAGTACACATTTTGGTATTAAATATTGAACTAACTCTTTGGAACTGAGGCAGCAAATAAATTGTTCTGAAATGAATTGTGCTAAATATTTACTACTCAAAATGTCAGCTAACTTCTGTACACAAAATCCTAGGTCAAGAAATTTGGTAAGAAGATCATTAGTACCTTATATCTTAGAAACGGCAAAAGAGGCGGTAGGCATTTCAACTTCAGTGGAAAAGCAGCCATCCTTCTTGTAATGCCAGCAACAAACCTCATGTTCTCTTGCATTTCTTTTTTGCTTTACTTTATTCCCAGTATATGCCGTAAAACTTAGGAAAGACCTTTATGATCTAAAAAAATAAATTATTACGCATTGTAACCCCCAGTTTTAGTATCTCGAATAACATAGTATTGTTACGTTTTGTTTAGTTTACGTTTACTTGATCCCCATACAGGCAACAGTATTTGTAAACGTTGTACTGTTGTTATGTCATGAATTGTTCATTTCTTTCTCGTTTTTCTAAAAGAAAAGCTATACTACTAAGGAATATTATTCTATTTTCACCGGCGTCTTTTAAAAATATTTCCTAAAATGCAACATATATATAATTGTACAGGTGCAACAATAAGTTACTACAACCAAACAGAACGCCTGTCTTTTCGTATTTTTCGTTCTAAACAAAAAGAATATGATACTATGGAATAATGTTAAAACACTGCATTCCGTTAGACTTGAAAGGATTCTGACGATGGTGTACACTGTACTTCTTTTGGCTTGTTTTGGACTTCATACATCGTCTGGTATATAAAAGACAAAAAACACGACGTTTTGGAGACTGGATCTGTTTCCGTCCAGTGATTGAGACTAGCTCTTTCTAACGGGCCCAACTGAGTAGGTTTATCCTTCCCTACCCACCTGAAGACGGAGACAGATCCAGTCTCCGAAACGTCGTGTTTTTTATCTTTTACATACCAGACGATCGATGAAGTCCAAAACAAGCCAAAAGAAGTATCGCATTCCGTGTTACTTCATGAAAATTTTGAATACAGAAAATCCCTGAACTTCTAAAGGAGTTCGCTCTCTGTTTAACATTTTACAGCGAACTCACAATCCATTCTCTTTTTCCTTTACACCCCCCCTTCCAATTTTTTATCTCTTCGTTCTAAAATTTGTTTCCGAAGCATTTCGCTTTCCTTTTGGTGACTATTTAGTGAGATACAAAATTATTTGTAAGTATTCAAAAATAAAGTACGAGCCCCAAAGTCTCACTTCAAATCTTCGAAGCGTGAATTTCAGCTGAATAATATTAAGAAAATTAGCTCGTGCCTGAGAGGATACACAATGAGTCTCCATTATAAAGACCGACCGGTTAATTCTGTTCAGGGAAAAAATGCCTGCTTGTTCCAAGAATCACATTGAGCATACAAATAGTCTGTCAGAGGATGTAGAGCTTTTAATGTTTAAGCTTGTGATACGAGTATATACAGTTACCACTGTGCTTAAAAGCATTATGCGCATCTATTTTGCTAACCTATCTTTCTCAATACAAAACATAACAAAAATCTCAACTTCTAAGCAAGATTTTCCTTTTTTTTTTCGCTTCATGGAAAGACCAAGATACCTAAACAGACATGCAATAAGGGAAGTGCTTATTGAACTCACCACACTGCAACACCAGAACACGACATGGGCTCCAAGGACGCCCGGCAGTCCGCAAAACTTCATTTTCACGCTCCGAGTTCAATATTTCCTAACATTTTGTCAAAGTTCAACAACACCACCACAACCGGCAAATAAGATCTAACAGTACCAGCAAGGCGTATCTATGAAGGATGCATCATCACTCAAAATAAAGTCCACGTCACAACAAATGTCTCCTGACATTCATTAAAATATAATTTCAATTTACGCCGCACGTTCTTCTACTATGATTTTCCTTTTAAGGTTTGGCAGTACGAATGACATGAAGGTTACGTCATTAGGGTTTGTTCATCTGCAGGAAGGAAGATCTTCGAGAATGGTTAGACGCCTGTCACATGTTTCCTGTACGTGTCACTGAAACAGATTTGTAACTTCTCATTTCACAATACAGTCGCAAATTCCTGTCAGATCTTGACCTTCATTTGTCACTGCCGTATGACGTAACACCACAATTCCGAATTCATCATGTCACTCACCAGTCTTTCAGTATGTAGGCAGTTCCGAAACTTGCATAATACTCAACGAGTTTCGCTCTGATGTAGAAAGAAATAAGTATCACCAATTCAGTCAGTTTCTAACAGATCACGTTCCACAACAATTGACTTTATGGGTACCACAGATGTGTTTCATGATCATTCTTCAACTGTTTGTATCACTGCAGCGATCACATGCGGTTTCCTAGCATAATAAACGTTTAACAATAATAAAGTACGAATTTCATTATTCAAGATACATGTTTACATGCATTTATGAACGCGCACAAATATGAAGACTTCTATGTAAACGAAAATCCAATGCCAAGAGCGTCTAGAAACTGGTATAAAAAGACAAGAAGATGAGACGAAATGCTGCAGTCTTAATTCCCTGCAAGAATAATTGTACCTGTGAAGAAAACTTTCATTCCGCGACAGAAACTTTCAACCTTGCGCTGGCACTACCATCATAGGCTGTAACAATGTCATTGAGCTGTGAACAACACTCTCTCGCTCTCTTCTGCATCTCACAGTCCACTGAACAATGCTGTCACACTCCAGCTTGATTACTCTGAGAAAATGCGAGTCAGAGAGGGGCGGAAGCAACATATATCAGATGAGGAACCCTCGGACCCATTCACACCGAAATGTTGCAAGAGATTCGCCGGAAAAAATGTACAATAGCCACTTTTTTTAACTGGTAATATTATTTTAAGGAAAATTAACAAAAGGAAAATGATGTGGGTTTTTTTTCCATTATTTGTTTTATAGAGACATGTTACATTATTAATGAAGTGTTCTATATTCTGAGATATAACGCCGTGTAGTCCGTTGGAAGTCAACCGAAATTTCGGAGAAATATATTGACTCTGTTTTTAGGAATGAAGAATGAGCCAAGCAATAAATTAGCAATAAAGAGGAATGCATGACTTTCAAAAGACTACACGACGTTACACTCCAGAAGATAGAACTCTTCACACTCACTGTTGCGGGAACCTCGATATTTGTTGTTATCTAGCTCCAATCTCAGGACAGTCCATGTGGCAGTTGAGATGGGTAAAGTGGCAAAGGCAAAGCTATCCCTGTGACAGACCGTTGAGGCCCATAGGGATGTGAGACGTCGAGAATCCCACACTTTTCTAGACAATCAGCTCACAGATGGCACTGAGGTTGTCAGCCTTACGCTCCGACCGTCTTTTATCTCCCAAGAAAAGTTGTGGTATTTATTTCTATTAGAGGCTGAATCGACTCCAGGACCATAGTCCGGCTGGAAAAATTGAAAAATCAAATGATTTCATCGGGACTCGAACACGCGACTTTCCGGCTTGTAGTAAAATATATGAAAACTTTATTGTAGGTCGTTTTTTAAGCGGATGGGAAATATGTTACTGTGTGATGGCGAAGTATCTAGACAGATATTCATGTTTATATTACGTTGTCAATGTATCCTTTTCTTACAGGTGTCTGTAGAAGTGGTATGTGCATATCCTGTATATGTGGGAATGTGTAGATTGTTATGTCGTGTTATGTTTCATAACGGTTCGTACACCGCTATAACATGAGTCGTGCGGGAAATATTAGGTGCAGTAAGGGACAAATTTTTCTTCGAAAACTCATATTTCCCCTACCAATTACCGTTCCCTCCAGTGTAGAATGAATACCGTCAGTTAGGATGGCAGGTGTTACGGCCAAGATTCGAATCGGATACCTCCAAATACAAATCAGGAGCATTACCGCATGAGCTAACTTCTTTAATTAGTTTATTCTCTTTCCTCTCTCACATCTATATACAATGAATCTGTTCATGTTGACAAAATGCGTTTGTATTCGAAAGTTCAGAAAATGAAGGAATGCCCACTTATCTCTCCCAATTTCGTTTCCTGTGCTCCTTCTAGGCTATGCAGCGGTTCATTACACTGGTTCAGTGCTATTCCAGCGTTGAGGTCACCAGCCAATACCGCTTAGTCGTACCGGTAGTAGGTTTTATCAACATTTGTTAGAATTACCTCAAACTGGGAGCTTGGAAGGCGTGTATGCCGTAATGTAGTAGACCGAATTAGCAATGGCGTTCTTTGAAATTGGTGAAGCTTGGTCAAAAGCAGAAAAAAATTAAATGCAAATTAGTGAGTCTCCCATAACATACCGAATTCTAACAAAATCTACGAGAGAATTTATGGGACACATGGAAAAGTCCATTTATGGCCTTATGGAAACTATACCATATCATTCTGACAAAATTAGAATTGCCTGATAATTTTGGTCTCAAGAATGAAATTTAAACAAAATCTATTAAATTCTTTATGGTATATGAGGAGAAATTCATTTGTGTCCTTGTGTAAACCATGCTTTATTATCTATCCATCCATCAATCCGTCCGTCCGTCCGTTCATCTATCTATCTATCTATCTATCTATCTATCTATCTATCTATCTATCTATCTATCTATCTATCTATCTATTCTATCTATCTATTCCTGTTGCTCCAACTTGGAGCATAGGGCATCCGTGGAACTTTCTTTCACTTTACTTTCTTAATTTTAGTCGGTACGATTCCTTGGACTGGGAAGCAGCACGTCAGAAGGCCGCTACCTACACACAAATACAGATTCAACGCAAACATCCATGCCTTGAGTAGGATTCGAACCCACGATCCCAGTGTTCGAGCGGTCGAAGACATTTCATGCCTTAGACCGCGCGGCCACTGTGACCCACTCTTATGGATCAACATGGCGGAAAATCCGAACCGTCGACTTTCAGTGGAAGTCTCTCATAAAGTTTTGTGAAAATTTGTGCGCGGGTGTGTAAGGGGCTGATAATAAATCACACACGGACAGACATGGACTCCATACAATTCGTTCTTCTTACTTTCTACTGAACGCCTAAAATTCTAGTTTCCTGATATACGTTTCCGAGATCACAAGAACAATACAGGAATAAGGATGATGATTGTGACTATAATAATCATAATCACGGTGAAGACAATGTTGACGGTGAGGCGAACACCGTTGATGACGTAACCGTCCGAAGTGAACGACATTCAAAATGAAGCCCATTTAGCTTGAGCTAACTAACTCCATGGAGCTGAGCCCTTCTTGAGAAGCAGTCAATTGTGCAGAATTTTATGGAACCAGAACGTTCATTACCGTGTTCACAAGAACCCTCCACTGGCCCCTATCCTGAGCCAGATAAATCCAATCCGTAACATCTCATCCTATCTCTCTAAGATCCATTTTAATATTGTTCACCCACCTACGTCTTGGTCTTCCCAGTGGTATCTTTCCTTCTGGCTTTCGCATCAATAACCTATATGCATTCCCCTTCTCCCTCATTCGTGCTACATGGCCTCCCCATCTATGCACCCATTGCTTGAAATAATAATAACCTAGGCGAAGAAACTAGAATGCATGTTATGAATTTAACGAGTACATCAGGCCGTCTGTCAGTGAGCATATGCAGTGTTATGCGTTAGCTATTACTTGCAAAGTGCATTCCTGTTGCCACCTCCAAGACCTGCTCTTTACAAAGAACGAATTTTCTAGAAAGGACATAAATCCTTTACGGCTTTGAAGAGCTCTGTCTTCTGGGATATAATGCAATGTAGTCCGTTTGAACTGTCCTCCGAAACGTCGATTGACTCTCAACGGACGTCATCTTCACAAGCAACACTGACAGAACCTAAAATCCTATACTGTTATGGCACTAGGCCGCGCCATAGCTCAAGAGGTTAGTCGCTGTCTTCTCATCGCGGCGGCCAGGGTTCGATCCCGGGTCTGGTCAAGTGGGATTTGTGGTGGACGAAGTGGCGCTGGGGCAGGTTTTCTCCGAGTACTTCGGTTTCCCCATGCCAATCTTCATTCCACCAATTGCTCCACAATCACCCTCACCTATCATCTGGTGCTGGTACAATAGGCCACATATGGCTGCAGTACGAGGGACTTAGTCCCACCCCACTAGCAATAAAGAAAATATGGCACTATCCTGAAATAGTGCCGAACGATCTCTGAATTCATTTATTCCCATCTAGTATCTGTTTCGCGCTTCTCCATCCTTTACTCGTTACATTTCCCTGAAAATTTCTCTTCCTGCAATTCCAAAAGAAAAGGCGCACTTATAGCAATTATAGGCGGTGTCTTGTCCTCGTTTGGCACCACAACTAAATCAATTAATAGCAGCACTACCAACGCGAGTAGTTTCCTCACGATGGGAACAGTCTGTCAGTCATCGGTAAGAAGGGCTTAAGTCAAATTATGAGTTTTGACTTACACCAAAAACAAATTAAAGTTCCAGGCTTTTAGCTCTACATAACGGAATCCTATCGGTAGAAATGTATTTACTCCACTTATTCCAGCGTAATTACTTTTTTACTTACGCCCTTCTTATCGACATCAAGGAATTGCTCGGGTGGATTAGCATAGGCTTTTTATTTACATTGTTCTCAGTCACGGTGAAGTGAATTCTCGTAAAATGGCAGCAGAACAAATGACATTCAGAACGCGGTAATGGTTTTCTTTTTATGAGTACTGCTTTCTTGCTTCGAAGTAATTTTGTGGTAATGGATGAAACAGGAGAAACATGCGTTGTGATTCCTCTTGCTATCGACAGGTAGCGTCGTTGTCAGCATTGAAAAGAACATATTCTAATATAAATTTCCATTCTCCTATCCCTCTTCTCCTCCCCCTCAGCGCTACAGCTCAGGGTGAGCTTTGTCCTCCTAACGATCTTCCTCCATTCTTCTCTATTCTTCATCTCCCCCCCTCCTCTCCTTCGCTGATGTCGATTTGGTTCAATCCAACCATTCGAGGCTGATTATCTGGTTTCTAAACAATTTATTTTTTCAGCTGTGAGGTTGGTAGCCTCATGCCCAACCCCCAACCTTGAGGACCAGGGTATCCATCTTCGTCTAGCTCCTACCCCTTCACCTGTCCGTCATGGGTGGTCCTACCAGTAGCTACGCTACCGTCGGCGTAGCTCTCAGAGTCTCAGGAGCACTCAAACCCCACCGCCACAGTATGGTGGAGACACCATCATGGGGCCCATTCCTCTTCTACCCATATTAATTCTCATTTATTTTCAAGGATATAGTTTAAAATGTTTACCCTGCTGTATTGGTACTGGTACAATCTGTTGGGAGTTCCTATATTTTAACGAGACTGTAAAGGTGAAATACATGCTGGAGTGCATAATTTCCGTAGTCGCTCTTTGAACTTTGGTATTCTGAATCCGTATTCGAAAGCATGTCACGTTCTGTTGAATTTCCTACACCGACGCAAAATGATAACTTTCGAGCCCCATCTTGAGTAGCACGGAGCGAGGTCCGGAGAATATGGCGGCTGAGTGATACATGGAAATTGGTTCTTCACCAGGAAGTGCAGCACTACGAGGGAGATGTGGCGGGGTGCACTGCCATGGAGCAAGATCCAATCGTTTCACCACGGCCCTAACTTGCACCACAGCACGCACTCGGCACCTGTGCTTTAACATGAAGTAGTTACAATCATACGGCTAAACCCCGGAAACTGTATGATCCTCCCCTATGCAAATTTCATAAACTTAAACAATTATTACAAGTACTTTCATTCTGGGCACGCGCTAGCGTAGTTGGTTGAGGCACTATGCCACAAGCCGAAAGGTCGCTGGTTCGATTTCAGAGGAGGTCACTGGATTTTTCAATTGACCTAAACCTTCTAGCCGCACTATGGTTCTGGGGTTGACTCAGCATCTAACAGAAATGAGTACCAGGACTCTTCCTGGGACCAAATGGCGGCCGGAGCGTAAGGCTGACCTCACCGCCATCTGTTAGCCGATTTTCTACAAAATGTGGGAACCTATACGTCTCACAACCCTATGGGTCTCCGCGGCCTGTTACAGGGATACCTTTACTTTTATTTTTCATTCCTACTCGAGGACTACCCTCATATCGTGGAGAGGAGGTTCGCATGCCCCAATGACCCGGAGAGCTATGCTGGCGGGAGCATAAGCTTCTGGTAGAGCTACCCATGCCAGAAAGTTCAAAGGATAGAGACCATGTGAAGTGCAGTCCTTCGTCCTCCAGGTTTGGGGTTGGGCGTGAGGCTAACAATTCCACACCGGAGAATTTTACTGCTACGAAACCTACAGCGCATATTGAGAACCACGGATTAGGTGAAGACTCACACAGAGGGCTGTGATGACAAGAAAACAGAAGAAAATTATTTTTGTTGTTCTTAATATGGTCACAATTGCTGCCACTTCCTACGGTCAATGCTCTTCCTGTGGTTAACACAGTTACGATATCTTCGCTACTACATCACATGTTCGTGTCTCCGTTATATTGTTATTATTGATCGTAGGAAGAATGAGACAGTGCATCATACAAACCGAACATCTAGCTATTATGTTTGAAATACGAGGATGGATGGCAGGATACAAGAACGACCTGGACCTATACATGCTCTTTTCGCGCGCTGTACAAAGAATGCATAATAAATGTTATTGGGGCCCACGGCCCAGTAATCAGTAATATAATCACAATTAGCTGACCGACTAACTCTCTGGTAAGCTACTAACTGAACAGGCAACAGATATTCGCCACAACGTACACAGTGTCCCGGAGTTTCGTCAACAATAGAAATTTGCTCTCCTAGTCTATTACTATTCAGCTCACATCCGTCCGCAAGATCCACTTGTTATCCTTCCATTTACGTTTCGTATGTACTCATGTGTGCTGTATGTACTTTAAATGAATAAACCAACAAGAAAGCGCCCAGACACATACAAATCCTATATAAATTATATAGGAGTTATTGCTGAACATCCCAACTATAGAAGTTTCAACTAATTTTCTCACTCACTCACTCACTCACTCACATGAATAAGGATTGATTGATCTGTGTGTTTACAGACACAGACACGAGATGCATACGTTGTTTAAATTGTTGGGGTGGGAGGTGACAGATAAAAGGTAAAGTTATTCCGTGGAGGCTCATAGGGTTTTGAGATGCCGAGGTTCTCATATTTTCTAGAAAATCGGCTCATAGACAGCAGTGAGGTTGTCAGCCTTACGCGTCGGCCGCCCTGTTGTCGCAGGGAGATTCCTGGCACTCATTTCTGTTAGAAGCTGAGTCGACCCCAGGACCATAGTGCGGCTAGAAGGTTTAGGTCAATTGAAAAATCCAGTGGCATCCTCTGAAATCTTGTAAGATTTGAGGCTTTCACGGCGGTGACTATGAAGAAAGCAGTCTTCTGGGATTTGGCACCGTGTATATGTGGTGTTAACCGACGTTTCGGAGGAACGTATCGCCCCCATCTTCAGGGTTGAAGAAAAAGTATAGTTAAATCTGCAAGCGACAACACCGTGAGACACGGTAAAGCAGACGTGTCTCACGGTGTTGTCGCTTGCAGATTTACTTACACTTTTTCTTCAACCCTGAAGATGGTGGTGATACGTTCCTACGAAACGTCGGTTAACACCACATATACACGGTGCCAAATCCCAGAAGACTGCTTTCTCTGAAATCTTATTCGGCTTAAATAACATGCAAAGTTAATATAACTCCGTTAAACAACAAATGTAATCACATTAGCTTAGCCTTGAAGTAGGACCGCTGTAAGGACCTCGTGCTGAGCTTCAAGGAGTGTAAAGCCTTTTTATTTTGTTTTTTAGTTAATTCGACTATTGGCCGCGCCATAGCTCAAGCGGTTTATTCGCTGGCTTTCCACCGCGGCGGCCAGAGTTCGATCCCGGGTCCGGTCAAGTGGGATTTGTGGTGGACAAAGTGGCACTGGGGCAGGTTTTCTCCGAGTACTTCGGTTTCCCCTGCCAATATTCATTCCACCAACTGCTCCACAATCACCCTCACCTATCATCTGGGGCTGGTACAATAGGCCAGAAATGGCCGCAGTACAAGGGACTTAGTCCCACCCCTCTAGAAATAAAAAAAATAGTTCGACTATTGCGCAAACTCTGTACTGTAGAATGGGATATTCGTTGTGGATGTTGTTTTTGAAGGGTAGAGTGAAAGAGTCGCGGTTTATCTCAAGGTGCTATCACAGCATTTGGGAGCCGGAATAGCTCAGTCAATATAATGATTAGGCTACAGGGTTCGAGGTTTCAGTCCCGACAGGGACAAAACACTTTTCTCGCCACCACGACATCCATCCCGTTCTGGGGCCCATACAACCTCCTATCTAATGGGCACCGAGGATAGCTTAGTCGGTATAGCATTGGCTAAGAAATTCGATTCCCGGCGTGGGCAACACATCTTCCTCTTCTCCACAGTGTTCATACAGGTACTGGGACCAACCCAGCCTCCTATCTAATGGGTTCCCAGGGTCTTTTCCCCGAGGATAAAGTGACCGAGGCCTGAATTATAAGCAATCACCTGCATCTAGCGCCGAAGTCAAGAATGGTGGAGCTATTCTCAACTCCCCTTTAGACTTAATTGATTAAGCACCGGGACAACTTTACCTTTACCTTACACAAGCGGCTCTTTCCTTGAGGGTTAAGCGGACGGGGCGTGAAAGTGACGCCTCATATGTATCTAATGCGGAGGCTAAAAATAGTAGAACTCTACTTTCGCTCAGCCGATTACAGTGTCCGTGCGGTCTAAGGCATGAACTGTCTTCACTTGCTCGAACACTGGGATCGTGGGTTCGAATCCCAATCAAGGCATGGATGTCTGTGTGCGTTTATTCTCTGTGTTGTCCTCTGTGTAGGTAGCGGCCTTGCGAAGGGCTGATCACTCGTCCAAAAGGTCCTATCGAGTGTGTAAAAAAAATTACGAAATTGAAGAACAGGCCAAGGCCCAACAAACGGCTGTAGAGTCATTAATGAATGAATATTTCCGCTCCCTCATAAGTCTTCGTGGCTCAGATCCTAATATTTGTAACAGAAGGATAACTTAACCTTTCAGCATTTGCCTTGAGGGATTTGTGTAAATCACGAAATTCCCCGGGCTACGATTTCATCAACAGAATCAAGAACTCTGAAGCATTAATCTCCGTGCTGACTGTGTGTCTGTAAATTTTACATCTATTAATCGTCAAGACAACCTTCAAATCCAGTTACACGCGGCGCTCGGCGTGGTTCATTCATATCCTAGCGGCATTCCACTAGTTGCTACTTCATCCTCATTCAAACCGGATGGAGAACTTTCACCTCTCAAGATATTAATTGCGTCCAACCGCCATTTCCTTTTCGTTTGTATCAGTTTTAATAGATTCCTTTCGTAACAGTTTCACGACTTCTTTCTTTTAACACACAGTGAACTCTCAACTAACCTCGCCCCTAGCTTATAACATGTCGGCACGAACCACAGAGTAACTCCCGTTCTTCTATTGTTGCTAATATCGTATCATATCGAACGATTGCAGTATTGATTGAATGAAAAGAACGTAGAAGAAAACGAGCATGGCCTAATTTAAGGTACAATTCCACATTTATGTGAAGGAGCTGAGAAAAATCACGAGAAGCCTCATGTCAGGACAGTGTTCTCTTATCATGGTGTCTCCCTATGTAAATTTCATATGCGTTGAAGGCCCCGGAATGTGTTCGAATTACAGTTAACAATGGCATTGTCTACTGTGTAGAAGACCGGAGTAGTTACGATTCATGTGCGCAAAGCCATAGTTACCCACTGTCAATGGGTGTGACAGAGGACGCCTTGTGTGACCTCTAATTATACTGAATATCAATTCCAGTGCATTAGCACTTCCATATGGAATATCATGGCCACGCAGATATTGCACACATTTCCTATATCTCGGCACGCATAAATTCAAGATTCGACCGACAGTTTTAAGTAACAGACCTAATTGCTAGTGTATAACTATTAGTTAGTTAGTTTAGTTATTGGAGAGGGTGGGTTGCCCCATGCACTGAGACCAATATTGGTCCATTGTGCTTCCCTCTATGATATTCTACCAGTCTCTATACCCTACTGATATTGGTGCGTATCATCAGTCACGACCGAGCCAGCGAGTTCGGCCTCTACTGGCTTGGCGGTATCTATAATACTTCCCCCCTCTATCAGAGGCGTTAGAGACTACTCTTGGGCGGGAAATGTCCTTGAATTTAGCTCAGTGACCTCCTTTGGAGATATGAGGTTCTTTTACGTGCCGTAAAGCTACGACACGGGACCCACGGCTTAAAGTCCCCCCCGGAGGACTTGTTCCCTGTATTTTTCCGCCCTTAAAAATTCCATGACCTCCTCAGGGTTTGAACCCGCGTACCACGAGTCATGAGGTGGGAACGTTACCTCTAGACTACGGAGGCCGCTTAGTGTATAACTAGTAAGTCTAAGAGATTTGATCAAATTCCGTTTTCCACATAGTTCATAATGGCTTTGACCTTCAGTTTCGCCTCTCAAGGCCAATATCGGAATGCCTCTGGATTGAGTATGGGGGTAAGTATCCTTCTCGATAAGTGACGAGCTTACACGGGCTATGAGCCGAGAATTTCCTTCTAAATTCTACCACCCATCGCCACTTTTACAAGGGACTTACCAGAGATGCAGAGACCGTGCATAGCTCGAGCGGTTAGCCGCCGGCTTCTCACCTCCGCGGCCTGGGCCAGGTCTTGTGGGATTTGTGGTGGACAAAGTGACACTGGAGCAGGTGTTCTCCGAGTACTTCGGTTTCCCCTGCCAATTCTCATTCCACCAACTGCTCCATACTCGCCTACCATCCGGGCCTGGTACAATAGGACAAATAGTGGCCGACGTACCAAGTTGACTCAGTCTCACCCCATACCATGAAACTAAAATAAACTTAAAAAAAATATCAGAGATGTATGCAAAAATCCCTGGACCGACATTTGAACACGAGGCCTCTCAGATAAAAAGCAGGATTGCTATCCAGTCGACAGGAACGTTCGGCTGTGCCCAGCAGCGCTCGGAATTGGACCCTGTGCTGAAACGCGTAGAGGAGTGTAGTCCACATCCTAAGATTTATTTTAAGTGTCCTCCAGTCTACACTTAACTATCCCAACTGATCTCACAGGCTTTTCGATTAATTTCTTTCATCAGTATCTCATTGCTCCTATGCGTGCTACATTCTTCGTCCATCTAATTATCCTTAATTGATTCATATAATAGTGTATGGTGAAGGATACAAATTATGAAGTTCCTCATTGTGCAACTTTTCTGCATGATGAGGTAAAAAGTAAGTAAAGGTATCCCTGTAACAGGCCGTGGAAGCCCATAGGGTTGTCAGATGTTGAGGTTCCTACATTTTCTAGACAATCGGCTCACAGATGGCGGCAAAGTTGTCAGCCTTACGCGCCGGCCGCCCTTTCCTCCAAAAAATATTCCTGGAACTCATTTCTGTTAGAGGCTGAGTCGATCCCAGGGCCATAGTGCGGCTGGAAGGATTAGATCAATTGAAAAAATCCAATGACCTCATCGGGACTTGAACGCGCGACCTTCGGGCTTGTGGTATAGTGCCTCAACCAACTAGGCTACCGTGTTCCCCTTCTCCATAATGAGGAGCTTCGACATTTCTAATCCACCAAAGAACCATTAATATTCAAAACATATCTCATAAGAGATTTGTACGATAACATAACCTCACATTGCAAGCTGGAATCCTTGGCGAGTTTGCATGTGAAAGCAGAAAGCGACGTGCAGTATGAAGTTTCGAGATCCAATACTGTTTGTTGTACTACGCAGTCCTTCAAGTATGCAACAGCTGTTCCTTCTTCCTTAAACTTACATTTCCGAAACAATATGTTTCGTCCCTAAATGACCATCTTCGGCTATCTTACAATGCTAAAATTGCTACACTGTACTAATATTGTCCATTCGACACATATGCGACTGCTCCCTTCATGATTTAAAACGCCATACTCGTGGTCAATTTGTATGAGCTAAAATAGCACACGCAGTAGTTCGCTTAATTTAAATTAATAAAATCTATTAAAATTTCCTTTAAATTTTGTAAAATTCTTATTACACACAAGGGGGCGTCGTCCAGTTTTTTTTATTTGTGTCCTTTACTTCAGTTGTTTTATTGCGGCAGCCTCTTCATATGCTGCGAACGGACAATATTAGTGCAGTGTAGCAGTTTCAACATAGTAAGACACCTGAAGATGGGCATTTAGGGCCGAAACATGTTGTGTCGAAAGTGAAAGTGCATGGCAGAAGGAACAATTTGTTGCATTGTTGACGGATTGTGTAGCACAATAAACAGTATTAGATATAGTAATGCAACAGGATGCTTAAATACAGGATTGCAAACTACGATATGTTTGAAAACGCATAGGAAATATAAGAATTATTCTGCAGTTGAATGACAGTTTGCACGACTCTCCTGAATTAGGGCACCTGCTCGTCAGGGAGGACCCAGACGACCATGCGAACACGAAGCTTCGCTCTGACAACAATATCTCTGAATAAGTATTGTTATATGTACTGTTATGGAACATTTTCATCCATTATCCCCAGCGTCCGACTCTTGTAAGCTACCTACATCAAATTCCATGTAATGTTATCTTCACAGCTCCGTCTGAGTCGAGTAATCCCTTTCCGTCATAGCTTCTTCAACCAAACTTTTATATTAATTTCCTATTTCCCACCCCAATGGGGGCACTCGGTGGCGTAGTTGGTTGAGGCACTATGCCACAAGCCGGAAGGTCGCTGGATCCAATCCCGATGAGGTAATTCGATTTTTCAATTGATTTAATCCTTCCAGTAGCTTACTCACTCATGGAGCTGAGCCCTTCTTGAGAAGTCGCCAGTTGTGCAGCTACTCAAGAACTTCCCAACATTTTATGGAACCCGAAGGTTCATTACTGTTCACAAGCGCCCTCCACCGGTCCCTATCCTGAGCCAGGTCAATCCAATCCATACTATCCCATCCTATCTCTGTAAGGTACATTTTAATATTGTCCACGTATTTACGCCTTGGTCGTCCCACTGGTCTCTTTCTATCTGGCTTTCCCACCAATATCCTACATGCATTCCTTTTCTCCCCCATTTGCGCTACATGCCCTGCCCACCTCATCCTCCTTGACTTGATCATTCTAATTATACTTGGAGAAGAGTACAAGTTATGAAGCTCCTCAAGCAGTTTTCTCTAACATCCTCTCACTTCATCTCTTGCATGGATCAACATATTTAATAATAAAACTTCATTTTCCTGAAATTCTTTACATTTTTTAAAACTACATAAATCCCTATATAATCGTTATTCTCGGAACTCTTGCCGGTACCTTCAAGGTAACCACGAAGCCACAAAGCGCTCTTGTTCAAAGAAAGATACCCAAATAAACACAAAGATATTCGTATTTTTCATTTCAGTTTCTTTCTCGTTTGGAGGGAGAAGGCTGAATATCTCTGAGTTTCAACAGGGGTGAATATTTAATATTGCGGGGTTTCGGAGTTCGGATACCGTTTACACTGATAAGTGGTTACAAACGTTTCGGAGGAACCTGCTGCGTCCATTTTCAGAGTAGAAGATCCTATACATGAGGTGGATCCTGCGGGTTCCTCCGAAACGCTGGTGGCCATTTACCAGAATACATATTATCGTAACCCACGTGACCAAATCTGAGATACCGAATACGTTCATGTTGATAATTTAACTTTTCCTGGTTACGTAAAACACAGAATAGTTGAAAACTGGTGTGACATATGTAGGACTTCCGGTTTTCACAGCGGTTGTTATAAACAGCCTGCTCTGCTTGCAACCTGCTTTCATGGTGGTTTCTTAATTGGGTAATTCTTCGACCCTGATGATGGAGGTGACATATTCTTCCGAAGCATCCACTGATTTTCAACGGATTACACGGTGTTATATCCCAGAAGGCAGAACTCTTCATGTGACATGCGTCAGCATTTCTATTACGTAACAGTTAGCGAACTTAATTCTGTAACATTCCCAGAAAGGCCAAAAAGACGAAACATTTATACGGTTAATCTGTGTCTCGTTTACACCCATACACACCAATTGTAAAACTCCGCCATGAGACAAAGGAAATTAAATGTACGGTTTATCGATTATAAGCCGTTATAATTACTAAGTTCTTATCCTGTTTCGGCGACTTCCGCATCTTATGGACCCCAGTCTGTTCTGTCTCAGAATTAAATATGAAATAATTTCTTCTACAAATTGAGGAGCTACAACCCCCACAATTACAAGATTAACAGAAGATAAAATAGTGGACAAACATCAATGCTCGAAGCAGGACTCGAAATCACGATCCCAGGTTTCTAACTGTTAAATTCTATTACCGTAATTACAAACAACGGAATTCGAATATGACCAAATTAACTTTTCTTTTTCGCAAAAAGAACTGTCATATACTTCAAGAAATTTATTTCCAAACAGGTTTAGCTGTGTAGCTTCTATGTTTTGGTTCGTGAAACCCTATCAGTTCCCCAGAATGTCCCTGTTCCCAAAAAGTCTGCTCTCCCCCGAAACAAGAGCTTCCAAAGTAATTAAGACAACTGGCATGGATGAAATATTCTAGTCTCAGTAATCAGGAAGTCTTGTTTAAGGACTCACGCCCTGTCGTGAATAAAACTAAAGAACGCGGATTGCGTAAGTACAGGTTCTCCATGCATGTTGCCCATTTTAGGCGCATCAACTCATCCCAGAAGTTCGTAATAGCCGCCCACTTTGGACTCCCGTTTGGTGCTCTTGCTTAATGCGTTTCTGGGAAAGCGCACTTACTTGGTGAAGACGGCGTTACTAATCTCGTCACCAGACTGTCGCAAGTCAAGTGGAAAATGCGGCTACAGTTACGCAAGTACAGGCTTACAGGGCAGTACGGTGGACTTTCCCACAGAGCCCGAATGTTACATTTACGTCAGCACCACTCATTTCACATTCATACACCAACTGCAGTGACAAAGAAATATGTTATTCTGTGCGAGAACTTGGTCATATCCCAGGAACTTTGTTATGTCACAGGCACTTTTGTGAGCTCCAACGTATAGGGGGTTTCGGTTTAGTTGTAGGATTTGAGGCTCTCACAGCGGTTGTTCTGAAGAATTGTATCTTCTGGGATATAATCACTTGTAGTCCTTTTAAGGTAGACCGCCTCTGTGGTCTAGTGGTCAGAGTTCCTGGCTACAGATCTAGAGGTCCGGGTTCGATTTCCGGCGCTACCAGATTCTCTGAGAAGTAGTGGGTCTGGAATGGGGTCCACTCATCATCGTGGGGATAAGTGAGGAGCTATTTCAAGTAAATAGCGGGCTCCGGTCTAGAAAACCGAAATTAACGGCCGTGGGGATTCGTTGCGTTGACAACGCGACAACCGTTATCCGCTAAAGTTGGCATTAACTTTGCCGGCAAGCGGCGGTCGCTTGCGGACTCAGGCCACGGAGTTCAGTTTTAGTCCGTTTAAAGTCAACTGACTTTTCAAAAAAGCATATCACCTCCATTTTCAGGGTCGAAGAATCATTCAAGCAAGAAACCAGCACGAAACAAGTAACAAGCAGAACAGTGTTTTATCCTAGTTTCTTATTTGGCTTATTCTGCGACCCTGAAGATGGAGGCGACACGTTCCTCCGAAATTTCGGTTGACTTTCAACGGACTACATAGAGCTATATCCCAGAGGACAGAACTGTTTCTGTAGCTGTTCGAGTCTACAGTAATAGCTCCAAAGACTTCTTCCTACCAGGCGGAAGCCAGCTTCTGACTTCATAGTCACATGTAATAGTCTTCCCATGTATAAGAGTATATCACTCTGCTTTGTACTGTAAACACGTTTAAGTGCCTCTTCTACTGCCCATTCTGCCAAGGTTGCGTAACTACATCTCTATTTTTAATTTTAACTGCGTGTTCTTCCATTTGGTGCTTCAGAACTTTTACTCATCGCCAAATATTATTAGTATGATCAAGTTAAAGAGGATAAGATGGACATTATACGTAGAGTGCATACAAGAGAGCGTACAGCGTTCTGGTAGGAAAACCTGAAGGAAAGAGACCACTAGGAAAACCTAGTTACTTACTTATTGAGCTGAGCCCTTCTTGAGGAGAAGCCAAATCTGCAGCTACTCAAGAATTTCCTAGCATTTTATGGAACCCGAAGGTGCATTACCGTGTTCACAAGCGCCCTCCACCGATCCCTATCCTGAGCCAGATCAATCCAATCCATACCATCCCATTCTATCTCTCTAACATCCATTTTAATATTGTTCACCCACTTACGCCTTGGTCTTCCCGGTGGTCTCTTTCCTTCTGGTTTTCCCACCAATATCCTATTTGCTTTCATCTTCTCCCCATTCGTGCTACATGCCCTGCCCACCTCATCCTCCTTGACTGATCATTCTAATTAGGAAAACCTAGATCGAAGGATATTAAAATGGATGTTAAAGAAACAGGTTCGGGGACGGGCTATGAACTGAATTCATCTGACTCAGGACGGTGGTCAGACTACTGTGAACACGGTATGAACCTTCGGGTTCCATAAAAATGCTAGGAATATCTTAAGTGGCTCAAGAAGGACTCGGCTCCATGGTATTAGATATTCTTCCATTTGCTAAACTAATATTTTGTTCCTTCCTCCTCCTCATCTTCGCCTCTTCTCCTCATCCTCCTCCTCTTCTCCTCCTCCTCATCTTCTCCTCTTCTCCTCCTCTTCTTCTCCTCATCTCCTCCTGATCCTCAGCCTTCACTGTTTTGTCTCTCTGGCCTGCGCCATTTCAGAAATAATTGCTGAAACTATGGATAATTTGGAGGTTTGGAAGATTCTTTGGACGAGAAATCGGCCCATAGCAAAATCTGCACTTACACAAGATAACATAAGCACTAAAAGGAAGCGGATATATGTTAATGCCGCGAATCCATGTTCCCATTGTTCGAATGGTCGAAGATAATACACGCCTGGGTCTCGCGCAGTCCTGTGTCCGGCTCCCATCGTTTTTAATTTTGTACACTCCAGTGCATATAACTCTACTACCAAATGTTACAAATACAAACAAACTCCATGGCTTGAGTTCGCTAGCGAACTATACTGACTGCCTCTGTGGTCTAGTGGTCAGCGTTCCTGGCTACAGATCCAGAGGTCCCGGGTTCGATTCCCGGCTCTACCAGATTTTCTGAGAAGTAGTGGGTCCGGTACAGGGTCCACTCAGCCTCGTGAGGATAACTGACGAGCTATTTCAAGGAAATAGTGGCTCCGGTCTAGAAAACTGAAATTAACGTCCGTGTTGATTCGTTGCGCTGACCACTCGACACCCTCTATCCGCAAAAGTTGGCACTAACTTCGCTGACAAACGGCGGTCGCTCGGTCGTTATAGTTCGCTTGCGAACTAAAACCACGGAGTTTTTTTTTTATACTCTAGTACACAAAACTCTACTACCAAATGTTACAAATACAAATACAAAACACAAAATTCGAAAGAACGTTTTAAAATTTAAATAGCGAATATTTAAAGCGGTTTTCGTGTCGGTAGTTCCATTTAAAGTTCACGATTTTCAAATCCTAAAACTTTCACTATTAATTCGCCTAACTGGACTGCTACGTCCTTCTTAAAAATTCGATCTGCCACCATGTTGCTAAATTTTGAGTAAATGACATATTTATGTCATTTTGGAACTTCTTTCATGGTGTGGCCTCTTCACTGTAGAGTTGAGGATACACACCCAACATATACATGCCTCAAATTTCGCTTTTGCAATCGGAAATCACCTGAAGGACTCAGTTAACGCTAAAAAGGACATTTTTGTATAATTGAAGGGTCGAGCGTAAAGAGGATATGGTTCCACCTTAACAACCCTCTGGAAAACAGCCAAAACCATGGCTAAAATCTAATTTCAAATCACACCATGGTTTGACTCCATTGTCTTTGTAACAGTGTGACTAATCGCTTGAGCCACACCGTTCTTCCATAAATATATGTAAAATTATTCGCCCAGAACTGGAGCCACTTTTTTTTTTTTTTTTGCATTAGACCCGACGAGGTGTTAACAAACTTCACACTCAACATCTGTATCAGATGTGGATTAGTCACTCGAAACAGATACTAACTGCACACTCCTGCTGTGAAAACCGACAGTACAATCTTACACACAGACATGAGCTTAAAGTGTTCGAGGTAAATAAATTTATCGAGCAGCTAAAAAAAAACTATTCATCCTATGAAGACATACGAGTCGACATAGCGACGGGCTATAGCCTGGACGACCAGGGTTCGGTTTCCGGCAGGGGCAAGTTTTTTCTTTCCTCCACAGCGTCCAGACAACCTCTGGGGGCCACCCAGCCTCCTATACGATGGATATCGGGGGCGATTTCCCCAGGAGTAATGTGTCCGAGTCGTGAAGCTGATCACTCACTTCCATCTAGTGCCGAGGTCAAGAATGGTGGAGCTATACCTCCCCTCCCCTATACGCCTTCATGGTATAATGCTTAATTAATTAAACACAGAGACAACTTTACCTTTACCCGTGAAAGCATAATCAACCTGAAACGCTGCCTCCTCAGAATTTATCTATGAAGCCATTCTAACCCTCTATAGCTGTGGGCCACTTAAGGCTGTCATTAATTTGAAATCTTAAATAAACTATTCTGTGTATCTTTAAACGTCACTCATATTTATAAACCAACTTCAGTGAGACGAGACCGCCTTCGGGTGACGTCACTTCTTCAATTAGTCCAGAAACTTCCCTCCTTAAATGGAACTCGAAGATCCATTACCGTGTTAGCAGCAGACCGTCATTGAACACGATCCTGGGCCAGATGAATCCAGTCCAAGCGATCATACCATATTATTTTAAAAGCCATTAATATTCGCTTCTATCCCCAGGTTTCCCAAGTTGTCTCTTTCCTTCCGGTTTTTTTCGATTATGTATTCATTTCTCATGTCTCCCGCGTGTGCTACTTGTCCCACAAATTTTATCTTCATTAATTTGATCACCTTAATAATATTCGCGGAAAGTACGACTGTGAAGCACCTTCTGCATTTTTCTCCAGTCTCTTTTATTTATTCCTGCCTATTAGGTTCAAAACCGTCTCCTCAGAACCCTGTTCTCAAACACCCTCAGGAATATTTTTACTTTATAGCAATGGACGAAGTTTCTTACCCATACGAAACTGCAAGCAAAGTTATTATTCTGTTTATCTCCCTCCCAACATTTGTAGATGAAAGACGGGAAGACAAAAGGTCCTAAAGTAAAAGCATTCAACGAGTGTAATCTGTTCCTTGCTTCTGGATGAAATTTACTGTCAGCGGTCAAGAAATGTTGGCATGTTCAGAATAACGCCCTTAACTACGGAGCAAAAAGATATATAGTCACAGGTCTACTGCGTGAGGCAAGTTGTGCATAAATAGAAATCGTCGGGTAAATACCTTGAACTGATAACCTAGGAAAGGACAGACATGAGACACACAGAGGAAAGCTCACGTGAAGACACGAAGAGTCGAACGCAAAAACAAACTCCGTGGTTTTATCGACCGAGCGACCGCCGCTTGTCGGGTAAGTTAGTGCCAACTTTAGCGGACAGGGGGTGTCGCGTGATCAGCGCAACAGATCCCCACGGACGTTAATTTCGGTTTTCTAGACCGGAGCTGCTACTTCCTTCAAATGGCCCCTCATTCTTCACGAGGCTGAGTGAACCCCGTTCCAGACCCACTATTTCTCAGAAAATCTGGTAGCGCCGGGAATCGAACCTGGACCTCTGGATCTGTAGTTAGGAACTCTGACCACTAGACCACAGAGGCGGTCTCACGAAGAGACGTACTAGCAAATTCAAGATTGACTATCTTTCTGTTTCATGCTCTTATGTTACTGTATATGAGAACTAGAGAGCTCGCTTCCTAGGCAACACATCAGTGCATTAGTGCATCAGTGCATCAGTGCACTGGAGAGACTGTTGCGTATGTGTTACGTCTTTGTTCTGCTTAAGTCAACATTCGACAAGAGGGTTGGTATCATGACTCCTTTTTGGAAGGTGGTCTGTTCGAACGTCGGCCGAAACAGCGGCTATTCTGACTGAGGGTTTTTCGTAGTTTTCTTCAGGAGCCGGGATAGCGCAGTCGGTATAGTCACTGGCTATGTGCTGGACGACCGAGAGGACGGAGTTCGAGTCCCGGTACGGTCAAGAATTTTCACTTTTCCAAGTCGCCCAGACCGGCTCTGGGGTCACCCAACCTCCTATAAAATGGGTACCGGGGGCTCTTTTTCGGGGGTAAAGCGGCTGGGGTGTGAAGCTGACCACTCGCCTCCAACTAGTGCCGAGGTCAAGAAAATATGGATCTATACATCCACTCCCCCATACGCCTTCATGGCGTAGTGCCTCATCAGTTAAGCACAGGGACAACTTTACGTTTTTTACTTTACCTTTCTTCAGTTCATCCAGGCAAATGCTGGGATAGTACCTCGATTACGCTTCCTTCCAAATTCTTTCTAATTCATTCATGTATGAATGTACGCTATTTAGTGTACTCGTGATTGCACAGTAAAGGAATGCACAAATAAGATAATAATGGTGCCACGGTCGTTTCTGAACTGTCAAGAATGAATTAAAGAATTTTCCAAAAACTGACATTTGCTCGAGCACCTCGTACTCGGGGTTTGATTGAGTTTCTATTGGCTCTAATATGCACGAATTCCTAATACTAGGTCATGGACATTAACTTGGCTCATAATATAAGCTCTCGGATACTTATGTAACTGAATGCTTTCCTTTTGCAAGGTCGATATACTGTTTTCTTTTGTCATTGTGCCTCTGACAATAACATTTCTACTTTGCATATAATTGTCCATCTTGCAGGTTCTCACGCGTGTTTCACGTAACTTCACTTTTTATTATGTATTTAAGGTATATTCGCAGTAAACAATATTAATCTCATGTCAAAGCTCTGCGGCATTGTAGTAGTACTGCAATGGGAAAATTTACGTAAACCCAAGGCTTTTTAAGACGAAAGCGTTACAAGATAGCTATATTTATCTCATCTGAAACCTAATAATAAAACTAGTAGGTTCGAACAGGTAATTTCGGTTTACGTGACAGATCAGTGCCATTTGAGACAATGTAGGAGGGGGGGGCGTGTGTATAACGAGGATCTATTGCAAATGTAAAGGAACTGTGTGTAACATAGCTTGAAAAGTACTTTATGTGATGATATATTGCTTAAATACGACTTTTCGGCCACTGTTCAGCCATGACCAGGGGTTCCAAATTATGTAGAAGCGATTAAAATTGTATATGATTGATCATATTGACTATATTGATTTCCTTCGTCAATTTACCAGCTGCTTCACAATTAAAATTACCGCTACACGATTAGCAGCTTTTAAAATTTTAGAATTTCTGCTTAATAAGTAAAAGGTAAAGTAAACTTGTCCCTGTGCTCAACTAATTAAGCACTACGCCATTAAGGCGTATGGGGGAGTGGATATATAGATCCACATTTTCTTGACCTCGGCACTAGTTTGGAGGGGAGTGGTCAGCTTCACGCCCCTCCCGCTTTACCCCCGGGAAAGAGCACCCGGTACCTATTGGATAGGAGGTTTGGTGGGCCCCAGAGCCGGTCTGGGCGCTGTGGAGAAAATTCTTGACCCTACCGGAACTCGAAACTCCGACCCCTCAGTTGCCCAGTCCGTAACCGGTCGCTATACCGACTACGCTATCCTCGGGCTTAATAAGTGCTGAAATTTTATAATCCTATTGAATACATCTGTGAATTGTTATATCACATATTATCAGGTTGCTTATACATCAGAATACAAATTCGTCCTGTTCTAGCTTCATGGTGTTTAACCAATAAAGATTATGGATGGACTGAAATACAGTAATTCAATCCGGCATTAAAACTTATTTTTGTAGATTAATTATTTAGAAAACTGATATAGCGCACTGTGTATCACAGGGTGTGTCTCAACCACTGTAACAGGTCTATTAGCCAGTAATTTTCTCGATATAATTTTCAGATACAGAACTATACTAGTAAAGCTCAACAATTACGGGCTACAATTAGAAACTATTTCCTTACAATAAGCAGTAACTGAAATAAACTGCGGTAGTAAACTTACTTCTGCCTTAACTAAAACAGCAACCGTGTTGCTCAGTTCGGACGATACGAAAAGACACTGCAAATTTGAGTATCAATTCGCAATACACAAGTTTCTAAATCAGCCTAAATCCATTCATTCACAACGGCGTCATTATGCCTATTGACACAGACCATCTCGCCTGTTTAACGATTTTTTTTTCTCCAATATCTGACGAATGCAAAAGATCTGATCTGTAGCTGATCTGTTACGTCGAAACCCACACTGATGATCCCCAATAATTTCATCTATATATGGACTTAACCTTGAGGGAAGAATTTTAGTCTTGCTATAAGGCATGGAAAATTCGCTGGGCCAAATGTATTGCATCAGAGGGGTGCTATTTTGAAGGGCATAATGCTTATTTAGACGAATAATTGAATAAATAATTTCGTACAAAAGCAATCTCATTGTTTTGACAATACACCTGGTAGTGCATGGGAGAGCAGAGGAATGCATATTAAGTTTTCTCAGGAAAATAAGAAGAAAAATGAATATTTGGAAGATCTAGGCGTAGATTGGCCATTATTTACTACAAAACTGGATGACTGCTCAGCATTATATTTCGATTAAATAAGACAAGTTCAAGGGCCAAGTTGCTCGGTATCTCTATACAGTTCTACATAAATTATGTGTTCATACTGGTGCGAGAATGAAATATTATGTTTATCTAGGGAGGGTGCGATATTGATTTTAATAGCACAGATATTCATCGAAATTTGAAGCTCCTGACAACTGACATTCTCACAGAAATAAATTGGTACACCGGTAAACGCCCGGGCTCTTATCTGAAATTCCAGTGCAGTTGCAACTTACGCGAGTGTTACGATCTGAAAACGGAGCGTAAACCACAAATCGCATTCATAATTACCATCGCAAATCCCTTAAATTGCCCATAAAATACACGCTTCTGTGTATACCCTGCAATATGTATGTATACACACACACACAGGAAAATGTAGTATCATTTTAAGTACGTAAAAATATACAGAATCGGAAGCACGAAAGAATAAAATAAGAATATTCACCATCCATCCTGAATAATTCGGTGGTAGCCTTCCTCTTCCCCGACGACACTATTTGAGGGATGGGTTTAAATTTATTTTATTTATTTTGTTGCGAGCGTTTACGGCTGAATTCGCGCAGTTAAATGCGCGAATGATGCGACACGCCTGTAAAGTAGCTCATTGGTGATTTAAATGACATATGTTCCACTATTTAAAAATATCAATTAGCAGTGCTGTTATGAAAAACAGACTTGACCTTGAAATTGTGCAAATTGCTAACGTCTGGCAAAATGACTTACCAAAGTGGCTAATACGATCAAGCAGACCGACATGTTTACGAGTGCTTCCAGTAGAGGCGCTAGTAGGCACACATTATTTTACACAGATCGACCGAACCACTGGATGTCTGACTTGCAACTGTTCTCGTTTCAAAATCAGCTGAGGCTCCTTCTTGCACACGTACACACGCCCAGTTCTTGTACACAGGGGGGAGGCACGTGTGAATAAAGAATTCTGGATCCTACGCATACATGCGTGGGTGGGAACTGGTGCTTGATTCTTCATAACCTCGGTCCCTGTAGCTCTGTATGCATCTCATTTTCATGTCTGCGAGTTCCAAGTTCTTCGTACGAATAATACAGAATCTTTTAGTTTGAATAAATTGCCTATATGGATAGTTAATTCCTGTTATTTAATGACATTCCATCATCTGGCATGGTTATCAAATGACATCGAATGAGATATAAGAATAATCATAAGTGCTATTGATTGTGGAGGTGTAGTGGCTAGCATTCTTGTATCGTAATCGGGAGTTCCCTGGTTCGATGTCTGGGTGGCCTCTAATGGAATACTATCCATACAATATTTCGTGAAAACTGGTCAAATGGTTAGAAAGTTGAAACGAGGGGACCCTGTCACACACCATGGCAATTTCAATTAAGAAAGGAAATCAGGCTAAAAAGAAAAAAGGCAAACCACTATCAGCAACATCAAGTAACGGTTGGAATGAAGTTTTGGTTTTATTTTCTGAGTGTTCATAGATCTGTCCTTTGTTTCCGTAAGTCTGGCAAAGGGATAACTTTCCTAACCGTGTTAATGCATTATCCCCGAACAATATATACGTCCCCTGGTTTATCCATCGACAGTGGGGGTCTTAACCGAGTGGCTGTCGTACAAAGGAACACGCTACGAAATATCTGTCCTAAAATCTTCTGTACCTTACGGGCACACAGGCATACCCTGCTGAAATCTTGTTCGAGAGACTGACAAAACAGTCATGTCAATTATTATTATTATTTATGACTGCACTGATGGAATTATTACTATTGTCTAAAAGATTTACAAACTTTCAGTATTCATAACACACTTCAGACATTCATTTTTAGGTAGCCCTAGAATTAGAACATGGAACCAAAATTCGTAAAAGAAAATAAACCTTCCTTTAAAAATAACGCTCTTTATTTATAGACATACACAAGTGTCGTAAAAAGAAAGATAATCATTTGCTGCAAATGTAAATTTAAAAAGTGTATACAAATGCGCATTTTATTTTGTATAATCATCATATCTTTGACGCTTCGTGGTGCACTCGGCAGAAGCTCGGGGTGCGCCGGTTCAGAATTAATTACACAGGCTTCCTTGTTTGGTCTCTTGTTCATAATTCTGTATTTCAGCATCCTGTTGAAAATCTTTAATTAAAACGTCTATGTATACCACAGTCCGTCAATAATGCAACAACTGTTCCTTTTTTATTCCTCCAATTTCACCATTTAACACAACATGTTTCGGACATGAATGGCCATCTTCAGGTGTCTTAATGTATCGAAACTGCTAAACTGTTCTGATGTGCGCTAAAACCACGCGCTGCAGTCCACCAAAAATAAAATAAAAATAATTAAATAAAATCCATTAAAATTTTCTATTAAAATTTGTCATTACTTTTGTAAATTCCTATTCCACCTCAAAAGGGGCTTCGTCCACTTGTTAGAGCCAGGAATTTTATTTGAGCAGCTTGTTTATGTTTGTATTGCTCGTGCTTACTTTATAATTAGTGTTTGGGCTATTGAGTAAGCATGTACATAAGTATCTAATTCAAATGCATTATTATTATTATTATTATT